>NC_089589.1:70379194-70605047 GCF_019320115.1 Miscanthus floridulus
TCCCAGCTAGGGATGAAGACTAGACCATTGGGCACGGTCTCTCCTAGTTCTCAGTACCTGATGATGCTTTTGTGGGACATGACTCAGATCTGGCAATGTATTTGAAACTATGAAGTTATGTATTAAACTATGTTGCTTCCGCACATTCGAACTTGGTTTGTAATGTTTTATTTGAACTCTGATGGATGTAATCCGAATGCTACTTGTGAAATGTTGTAACGGATGATGTGTTGTGTTGAATCACTATGGTCTTGGTTTGTATGTCGAGAGTTGGTTGAAATCCTTCGTGATTTCCGGACTACCAGGATTATGGGAGCTTAAGTACAGGAATTTGATCACTTCGGTGATTGTTTTTGTACTTACATTCTTATGATTTGGTCGGTTCTGTTACAACAGGCACAAGCACATCACGCACGCAGCCAAGCAGCGACCAAGCTCTTGGCATCCTTTCAATCTTTTCCATCAGAGACTTGGGACTAGTCCCTCTCTCGACCATTTGTACCCCCTACTATGAACCTTTTTTAGTGCTAATAACACGAGTAGCAACAGACTGAATGTAGGGACATTCAGCCCAAACCAGTATAAACCTTGTGTCCTTTAGCGCACCATCCGGGCCTAACGCGCATCAATTATAAATTTACTAGCCAATGTTTGTTTGAAACACTGATAGTTGGTGCACCAGGTAGGGGCCTTTGCGCGTTCCAAACCAGGCCATGGATGGCTAACCACAACATCAGCTGGGTCCCAGGCGCACACATGCGCTTCGGGAGCCTAGGTTTCATCATCACGATGGGAGGAGAGTTGGTACGGGCACACACCGCCGTCCAATATCTCCCCTCCATTGGCCTCGACCATGAGAGGCTTGGGCGCCAGCTCGGCGTCTCCCTTGGACCCCAGTAGTCTAGGGAGAACCAGCATCACCTCGCCCTTTCTGACGACAATGACGTGGCACGACCTTCTAGAGAGGGGCTTCTCTCTCTAGAACGCCACATGCAGAGCGCCCTGATAGCATTTCCGTTCGGTCTCCGCAACACCGCAGTGACCGCTGGCTACCTTGTGGCACTATGCATGGTTCAGTTGCCTACGGACAGTGAGTTCGTAGGGGTAATTGAACATGACACGGAGTCTCTCCACAAGCTCCTCACTGAGGATCCAGGATCGTCCTCTAGTTCTGACTCTAGCAGGGGGAGCCATCACCCTTCCTAGGAATGCTTTATGGCGGAAACCCCCGAAGGGTGCGTCGAGAGCACCTCCGTGGAGGAAGCTACCTCGACAGGCAACCCCGATGGTAGGACCAGAGGAGAGGCAGCCGTCCCATCTTGCGTAAGGATGGAGTAGCTAAGAGCCCAAAAGCGGGAGATCGATGAGGCTGGGCAAGGGCTTGTGCGGGAATATGCGGAGATCGATCGCGAGATTGATTGCCGCGGAAACAGTTGGCGCGCACGCGCCACGACCCGTGATGTACACCAAAGGATCCTCACTGATGACGGGACCCTCCCTCACTTCGCTCGGGCATGCCAAAACATCGCCATTGCAACGACCTTGCTTCACGGCCTTCCAGAGGCCGTAACGTCCAAGGATCGCCGGGCCCACCGAGAAATTCGCACGTTGCTCAAGCGTGCGGCGGCGTAGCAGGCAGAAAGCTCGTTGTCTCGGCGACACGAGCTCGACGCCAGCCAGCGCACGCCCTTGGTGCGCCTTGCCAAGGACACGTCGGTTCACCAGACACCACCAAGCGGCAGGCAACACACCGCTGTCCCAGTACATCAACATCTCGGCCACAACCACGACGCGCGCAGCACCATCGACGCCCGCAGGCGCACCTATGGTGACCCAAGGGAAGGAGCCTGCCATGGCTATCATCCTCGATGTGGTGGACGCTATGATAGCAGCAAGGACCGGAGCCTGAGTCCTGGCTTGCCAGGCCCTCAGGACTTCGGTCGGCACATCCTCAACGTTGCGTTCCCACCAAGGTATCAACCGCCTACCAGCATCCCTAAGTACTCTAGGGAGACAAACCCCGGGCTTTGGCTTGAAGACTATCGGCTTGCCTGTCAAGCTGGTGGCACGGAGAATGATGACTTCATTATCCGCAACCTTCCACTATTCCTCGTCGATTCAGCGCGAGCGTGGTTGGTGCACCTTTCGTCCGACGCCATCTAGGGTTGGGTGGACCTAAGGGAGATCTTTGTGGGGAACTTCTAGGGCACATACAAGCATCCTGGGAACCCCTGGGACCTCAAGAACTATTGTTAGAAGGCTGGCCAAACCCTCTGTGGGTACATCCGACGCTTCTCCCAATAGTGCAATGAGCTCCCTAACATCGTAGACGCCGACATGATAGGAGCCTTCCTATCCGGGACAACCTATGAGTCTTTAGTTCACAAGCTAGGATGCAAGGGCTCGTGGACCACCAAGGAACTCCTGGACATCGCCACCAGCCATGCCTTAGGAGAGGAGGCGGTTAGAGCAATCTTCGACCGTTCCAACGGCAAGGCGAGGCGGGACTGAGGGCGCCAGCGAAGGCACCTCCAACCGTTCTGCCAAAAGAAAGAATAAGAAGCAACGGCACGACGACTCGCTCGCGGCCGCTATCGACTGCAAGGGTGGTCGGAAGCCTACAGAGGGCACTCTGAATCACTTCGAAAAAATGCTCGAAGGGCTGTGCCCGAACCACGCCTTTCCCATAAAACATCTGCTCAAAGACTGCGGCCTCATGCGGAAGTTCTTGCTCGGAAGCGCCAACAAAGGGGGGCAGGGGAAGGAACCTACCCCCACCACAGACGACCCCAAGGAGAAGGATGATGCCTTTCTGATGCTGAATGGCATCCTTATGATCTTTGGAGGATCAGCGGCCTACGACTCCAAACGTTGCCAGAAGATCGCGCACCGCGAGGTCTACACGGCCGAACCAGCCACGCCTGCCTTCCTCTGGTAGTTAGAATCCGCCATAACCTTAGACCAGGCCGACCATCCGGATACCGTCCCACACCCAAGGAGGTATCCGCTTGTGGTCAACCCAATTGTTGGCCTAAAGTGACTCATGAAAGTACTGATGGACGGAGGCAGCGGCCTCAACATCATGTACACCAAGACGCTCGACGAGATGGGCGTCGACCGGACGAACCTCCTCCCGATCCGAGCACCTTTCCATGGCATTGTGCCCGGTAAGTAGGCTGTGCCACTAGGGCAGATCAATTTGCCCATCACCTTCAGGGATCAGCTCAATTACAGCACCGAGACCCTCACCTTCGACATGGTGGGGTTCCCCGGAACTTTCCACGCCATCCTAGGACGACCGTGCTACGCGAAGTTCATGGCCGTCCCCAACTACACATACCTCAAGTTGAAGATGCCGGGCCCACATGGGGTCATCATCGTCAACACCTCCTTCCAGTTGGCCTATGAGTGCGAGGTTGAGTGCTGCGGCCACGCCACAGCAGTCGTCGCCTCCGGGGAACTCGCCGCCCTTAAGGAGGAGGTCGCCGAAGAAGCACCCGACGCGAATAAATCAACCGGGTCGTTCAAATCGGCAGAGGGCTCCAAGGAGGTCCTCATAGACCCTAGTAGCTCTAAGGGTAAAATGGTACGCATTGGTACCGCGCTCTCCTCCAAATAGGAAAGCGTGCTCATCGACTTCCTTTGCAACAACAAAGACATCTTTGCGTGGAAACCCTCGGATATGCCAGGCATCCCGAGGGAGGTCGTCGAGCATACTTTGAAAATCCACCTAGGCTCCAAGCTGGTGAAGCAACGCCTAGGCCGCTTCGACGAGGAAAAGCGCAGGGCCATCGGTGAAGAGATAGCAAAACTGTTGGCCACCGGATTCATCAGGGAAGTACACCACCCAGAGTGGTTAGCAAATCCTATTCTTGTATGAAAGAAGAGCGGGAAATGGAGGATGTGTGTTGACTACATGGGTCTCAACAAGGTGTGCCCAAAGGACCCATTTCCTTTGCCATGCATAGACCAAATAGTCGATTCTACCTCAGGGTGCGAAACCCTCTGCTTCCTTAATGCGTACTCCGGCTACCACCAAATCGCGATGAGAGAGTCCGACCAGCTCGCGATGTCTTTTATCACCCCCTTTGGATCGTTCTGCTATATTTCAATGTCATTTGGTCTGAAGAATGCTGGGGCAACTTAACAGTGCTGTATGCTCAACTACTTCGGGGACCTCATCGGGTGGACCATTGAGGCCTATGTCGACGACATCATAGTTAAGTCCAAATGGGCTGGCCACCTTGTCGCCGATCTTGAACAAACCTTTGCTAAACTCTGGGCAAATGGCATCAAACTCAATCCCGAGAAATGTGTTTTCGGGGTCCCAAGGGGCATGCTGCTCGGCTTCATCGTCTCCGAGCATGGCATCGAAGCCAACCCGAAGAAAATCTCAACCATCACAAGGATGGGCCCGATCCAGAACATAAAGGGGGTTTAGCAGATCGCAAGGTACCTCGTCGCCCTCAGCCGATTCATCTCGTGCCTCGGCGAACGAGGACTCCCCCTTTATCAACTCCTGAAGAAAGCCGACCGTTTTTGAGTGGACAGCTAAGGCCTAGGAGGCGCTTGACATGGTCAAGCTACTTCTAACAAAACCCCCGGTCCTAGTTCCTCCAAGCGACGGAGAATCCCTCCTACTATACATAGCGGCCACCACGCAAGTGGTCAGCGCCGCCTTGGTAGTAGAGCGGGAAGAAGAGGGGCACGCCTTCAAGGTGCAGCGCCCTATGTACTTCATCAGCGAGGTACTGTCCGACTCCAAAACCTGCTACTCCCAAATCCAGAAACTCGTATATGCCGTACTCATCACCAAGAGGAAGTTATGCCACTACTTCGAGTCACACCCTGTGACAGTCGTGACGTCGTTCCCCCTCAGTGAGGTCATCCATAGCCAAGACACCACGGGAAGAACCACAAAATGGGCACTCGAGCTGATGGATCAAGGCATCGCGTATGCACCCTGAATGACAATCAAGTCTCAGGTGTTGGCTGACTTCATCACAAAATAAATTGAGCTCCAGATGCCATCGGCGGTCGTCGATCAAGAGTACTAGATGATGTACTTCGACAGGTCGCTGATGAAAAAGGGCACCGGTGCAGGGGCTGGTCTTTGTATCACCCCTCGGGGTACGCATGAGGTACATGGTTTGGCTCCATTTCCCCTCATCAAATAATGTCGCCGAATACGAAGCGCTCATCAATGGCCTACGAATCGCCATTGAGTTGGGCATCCGACGCCTCGACATCAGGGGCGACGAATCAACCAAGTCATGAAGGAGTCGAGCTGCCATGATGCCAAGATGGCGGCGTACTGCCAAGAAGTTCGATGGCTGGAGAACAGATTCGACGGCCTCGAACTCAATCACATCCCAAGGCGCCTCAACGAAGCGGCTGACGCGCTCACGAAAGCAGCATCCGGCCGAGAGCCAGTGCCAACGGGTGTCTTCGCTAGTGATCAACACAAGCCCTCGGTGTGCTATGAGGGGTCGGAATGGGCCAACGATGGCCCATCTGATCTGGCCCTGAGGGCCGACACGCCAACTACTCCGTCCGACCCCGAGGTCATGGAGCTTGAAGAGGATCCAGCAGCAGAGCCCGACCCTCTGAACGATTGGAGATCGCTTTACCTCAACTACCTCCTCCGTGACACACTACCAACGGACAAGACGAAAGCTCGATGGCTCGCATGTCGTGCCAAGTCCTTCATTCTTGTAGAGGGCAAACTCTACAAATGGAGCCACACCGGGATCCTGTAGCTCTGTATCCCCAGCAAATAGGGAAGACTTTTGCTGAGCGACATCCATGGTAGGGTCTGCGGTCACCATGCTGCTCCAAGGACCTTGGTTGGAAACACATTCCGACAGGGCTTCTACTGGCCCACTACAGTAACCGACACTGAGCAAATCGTATGCACCTACGAAGGGTGTCAGTACTACGCTCGGCAAACTCACCTCCTGGCCCAGGCACTCTAGATGATCCCCATTATGTGGCCCTTTGCGGTCTAGGGGCTTGACCTAGGTTGGGCCACTCAAAAAGGCGCCTGGGGGCTTCGCCCACCTACTTGTCACCATAGACAAGTTTACAAAATGGATCAAAGCTCGATCGATCTCCACGATCAAATCCGAGCAGACTGTGCTATTCTTCCTCGACATCATCCATCCTTTTGGAGTACCAAACTCCATAATCATAGACAACCGCACATAGTTCACCAGTAGGAAATTCATTCGATTCTACGATGAACAACACATCCGGATCGATTGGGCGGCCGTCGCGCACCCTCTGATGAACGGGCAGGTCAAGCGCGCAAATGGCATGCTCCTACAAGGCCTTAAGCCTAGGATCTTCAACCGGTTGAACAAGTTCGCCACGCGCTGGGTTGTTGAGCTCCCGGCGGTGCTCTAGAGCCTAAGGACAACTCCTAGTCGGGCCACCGGCTACACACCTTTTTTCATGGTCTATGGTTTCGAGGCCGTTCTCCCAATGGACCTCGACTATGGAGCGCCAAGAATCAGAGCATACGACGAACAGGGAGCTGAGGCATCCCACCAAGATGCCATGGACCAACTAGACAAAGCCCGCGACATCACCCTCCTCCATTCGGCCAAGTACCAGCAGGCGCTACGGCGGTACCATGGCCGATGGGTGCGGGACCGAGCCTTCAACATCGGGGACCTTGTTCTCCGCCACGTACAGAGCAACAAGGACCGCCACAAGCTCTCCCCACCCTAGGAAGGGCCATACGTCATCGCGGAAGTACTCCATCTAGGTGCCTACAAGTTGAAAACCATCGACAGCAAGGTCTTCACCAACGCCTGGAACATCGAACAGCTATGCCATTTTTACCCTTAAATAAATGCATACTTTTCCTTATCAGTTTTTGTCTTTACAAATCCTGATCTTTAGTGACATCCGATCCCTGCAAATTGCGAGGGGTCAGATCTTACTCAGGGGCTGATACAAATGATACAAGTACGTTTATCTTGCAAACATTTCCTATGTTATCTTTGCAAACATTCTCTAAGTTTTCTGTTCTTCTCATAACAAGTCCTAAGGACTAAGATTTCGGGAACAAATTCTGAGTACAAACTGGTAGGACTGCGGGAGACCCACACCCCAGCTGCTATGACCTCTTTGCTCACCAGCATAATCAGAATTAATTCACCCGCACTCCTAGTTTTTTGCAACTTGAACCATGGGAAGGGTCGGAGGGCACCGAAACCTCTTCTACAAAAAGAGGAAGCTGAAAAGCTGTTTGCCGTAACAAAAGATGAAAATTTGTTCATTTTTGCACAAATTCACCACTTACAAAGTGATTTCATCACGAAAAGGACTAATGTACTCTTAAAATTCAAAGGACTATTCACTCGGGGGCTCCCCCACAAGCTTATTCAATTACAGTCTCTACCTAGCTTTACTACGAGTACTACTGTGGTCGTCGCGCCACGCTCTCCATCGGCAACATCTGAGCATGTAGATGGGCTAGTTCATCTACTGTGGCCGCCGCACCACACTCTGCATCAGCGACGTCTCACCGCTCTACAAGATCCTCGAAGGCGCCATCATCTGCAACGTCGAGCACCATGCCGGCGACTGTGGTGCCCCTCCGCCGAGGCATCCGGGGACTACGCCATCGTCATCAGCCGCGATCCTGACAATGGCACCTCCGCCGGGGCATCTGGTGACTATGCCATCATCATGAGCCGCAACCCCGACAACGACGTCTGAACGGGGGGCGCCTGCCGCTGAAGGAAGGCCACAACGAACAACGGCGAGGCCAATGATGCTCGTCACCCTCCAGTGCCCCTCCTCCTTCGACGACAGCGACCCCTTCTCGGCAAAGGCGACCCGCACCATCTCATCTACATTGGGTGACCTCTAGCTCAACATCATGCTCCAGAATCACGAGCGGATCAGTGAGTTTCTCTCTCTCAGGCATTACCCTCCCTCACTTAGGAACCGCCGTGACGCACGGATGCATTTGGTGGAAAGGGAGAAGAAGAAGAGGTAGCGGCTCAGAGGCAGGCTAAGAAGTGGGATGAGAACTCCCCTCCCCCTCCCTATTTAAGGAAGAGGCACAGCGGCTAAGGAAAGGCAAAAGGTGGGGACAAACAACTCTCTACCTTCCCCTATTCAATGCAGATGGGAAATCAATGCTGATAGGAACCCGAGGGGATGCACCTAGATCGACGGGATGCACCCTAGTCGATGAGACGCCACCTGGTCAAGCAGAACATTGCCTAGGCATGGCCCACCACCACACACCGGACGCGAGAACTAGCGCGCACCCGCACATAGGCGACTCTCTGCTTCCCCAAGCAAGACCGCGGAATGACCCGACAACTGAACCCCTGTCCGGGGGAGCCCAACGGGCCTCTTGGGTCAAGCGGATGGCCCAGGTAGAATGACGAATGAACAAACCACTAAAAGATAAGCACCTCGGCCTCCTTACTTTGTGTGTTCATTTCATTACCGAGTTTCTGACCCCAGCAATGGCAGGGGCACGGACATCCCTCGGGGGCTGCCAAGAGTGTCTACCTGTTTAGACATCCTCTTCGCCCGACCCCTCCTTATGTTTAAAAGCCGGAAGCATGGCGTGTGGGTATAAAACATTGAATACAACTGGACGAACCACCAGACCCTACGCCCCAACAGCTATGGTGTTTTTGTTCACCAGCATAATCTCATTCATAGTTCCCCACATCACAAGCCTTAGCTCCTGCCTTCCTAAGAGGAGTTTGGAGGGGTCCACCTGCAGAACCCCCTTCGGGGGGAAGCTGCTAGATCGCTTAAAAATAAATCGTACGGCTTGAATCGCCACTGAGAGACAGAAACGAAAAATCATGATGCTCATGCAGGTCATGCCAGCCCCATCATAAACATTGGACTCGAACCCCACATGGACGTATCTGATAAGAGCTTCTCATCGCTCATACCACCAAGGTAACACAACCGACCCTCGCTTTCATTTCAATTAAATCATACATAAAACTTATGCAGTTGCTGCATCCCAAACGCTTCATGTCGCGTCATGAAGTGGCAGTCGCCTCATTTGATATGAAATGACAAATGACCGAGGTTCAAAGGCTGGCCCGTGAAGGGCTCGAGGCCGCCTCGCGTCAAACAGAGCCAGGGAGAAATAACTGAGATGAGCCCCAGCGGCCCTGCCCGACCCCGCTCAGAAGCGGACAGGGACATCTTGACCTTTTCTTGTTTGATTCTAACCTCGAGCCAAACCCACAGAGTCTCCACCGAAGAGAGGCCAGCGGGCCATCAGAGCCTATCGAACGGCTCGGGCATCTACCGGGAGGCGGGTTAAGAAGTAGTGGAGTGCCACCTGAGGGCTCTGCCGACCCCGTCAGCAAATGATGGACCCGGATTCCACACGAATGTACCCGTTAGTGAGCTCATTGAGCGCGATACTCGAGCCGTCGAGGCAAGTGTCGTCAACTCAGCCCCTCCGGTTGCGAAAACCGAGGATGGGGTAACGCGCAAAACATAGCCGACCCCTATCAGACCCTAACAGGGCTCGAGGACTTGAGCCGCTCGATCCGAGATCAAAAGACCGAGGTTCGAAGGCTGACCCGCAAAAGGTCTAAGGCCGCCTCGCGTCAAACAAGAGCCAGGGAGAAAACACAGATGAGCCTTAGCGGCCTTCGCTCATCCGGCATTAAGGCGGACAGGGTCATCACAACCTTCTAAGTTCAATCCGGCCTCCTGCCGAGCCCATAGAATCCCCATTGAGGGGGAATCTATTGGAAGGCAGGTCAAGGAGTAACGAAACCCCACCCGAGGGCTTTTGCTGACCCTGTCGCAAAGCAGCAAGATCGGGTTTCACCCGAACACCTCCATTAGCGAGCTCATCAGGCATGTCATTTGAGCCACCAAGGCAAGTGACACCGCCCCAATCCATCTAAATTATGAAGAATTGCGGATGGGATGAACGTTACGAAATAGGTCGGCCCTCAACCAAATCCCCACCATGCGCAGGGGCTCGGGGAAGGCCGAGCCAGCAGTAAAGACTAAATGCACGGTCACGGAGCGATCGCCAAAATCCTAAGGGGTACGAGCGAATACAAACGTAAGTTTGCTTCCCTCGCTCCGGTCTCCAGTAACATCTGACCCTAGCAATCGCAAGGGGTCGGATCTCACTCGGGGGCTAATAAAGGTACGGGTACCTCCTTTCTTTTTTGAAAAAGTCATTACATCAGATCTCTTTCTCGCATCAAGACTGGTGGCAAGGTTCGGGGGGAATAGATTGGTAAGACCGCAAAAAGCCCATTCCCAGACGGCTACAGTAATTTTGCTCACCAGCATAATCAAAATTTCCCCTAAACACCTCGGGCCCTACGGTCTTAACAAACGGAAGGGTCGATCGCGTAAAACTTTTTTCATCGCAAAAAGTGAAGAATGTAAGATCAAACAAACGAAACGAAACGACATTGCGAAACAAAGCCACGAATCCATTTTCAGACACAAAAGCACCGACACTTGTTCACATATTACGGATAAATGTTTATCGAACTGATTCAACTAACTACTTCTGCGGAGGGAGAACCGTTTCTTTTATCCTGTTCACCAGGTTCCGCGCGAGGGGAGTCACCGCCCTCTCCATCTTGTCTAGCTCAGCGTCTTCATAGACAAGCGCAAAGCCTTGGCTCATTACCTCTAGGTTGATCTCCCGATCATAATGGGAATGGGCGACAGCGAAGGCTTGGGTGATCCCAGTGTGAAAGACGTCCTCCTCAAGTTGGCCCACCCGCGTCATGATACCCATGGCACGAGCCACGAGCGCACTGGTTTCCACCGGCTGCACCACCCTCAGGGCATCGATGACCACCCCGACAGCGACTTGCAGAAGGTTGTGCTCATCACTCTCGGTCTAAAGGATCCCTCACACTTCGGTGAGCTCCTTGTCCAACCTGGCAGCGACGCTCTTGGCGTCCAACCTTCGGTTCACCGCAGCTCTAAGATCCGACCGGAGGGAGTCGACCACCCGACACGCCTTGTCATGCTCCTGGATGGCCCGGTCATGATCCTCACGGGCTGTGCTATGCTCCGAGCAAAGTCTTTCCTCGGTCCTGCATAGCTCGTCCCGCTCCTCGCGCAACCGGGCGATCACCTCGGTGTCTCGGTCCGCCCTCTGTTGCAACGCCGTGGACCTCTCCTTAGCCTTTAGCTTGAGGTCCCGCTCCATCTCTAGCTCTGCTAGGAGCTCGATGGCTTGCTCACTAGCTATGGCATCCTTCTGTAGCAGCTCATCATGCTCCTTTCGAAGCCTGGCGGCCGCCTCCTCATCCAGCTTCACCCTCATCGACAAGTCCCCAAACATCCCATGGATCTCCTCCGCGTCCTGATGTGCCTCGGACTCCCGCTGCTGGGTGGCAGCAAGCTGCGCACCCACATCTCCTCACAGCCAGGCCTCCTCGGTAAGATGGTCCCACTCCACCTTTTGCTCACGGAGGAACTAGGATTTGTTTCAGCTACGAGCAATGATACACTAAAAAGAAGACCGGTACCAAAAATACGAAAACACAAAAATATGTGAAGAGAGAAGAAAACAAGGGAGAAGATTAAGCAGATACCTGGCCAGTAGGAACGAGGATCTCGCGCAGGGCACCACTGGCCTGGCTCATGGCATCCATCACAGCTGAGAACCCAATGTCAAGATTCTCCCGCTCCATGCTCTTGGAAGCATCGTTGAGCAAGAAAAGAACCGACGTTGGGTCCTGGGCGGCCATCCACTAGAGCGGCGGCTCGCCCCACACGGGGGAGCGGTTGCCCCCTGACAACAGGGCTAGGGACAACCTTCTGCGGGTCCTCTCCACCACCGCCACGACGCCCAAAGACCCTCCAACCGTGTCCTCCTCCATCCGGCCTGCCTCGAGCGCCATGGCTTGGGCCACCGGTGGCGCGGATTGTGTCGCAGAACCGACCAATTTATAAGAATACAAGTATAATGGCAATCCGCAAGTGGTTGCACTGTCATACTTGAACCCATATAAACCTGGTAGTCCGTCGAGTACCACGACGGGTCTCGATAAATGATTTACAACAACCAAGATCGTACAGGATTCAACATACATGCCACATATTACATAAAGTTCACAGATACTTTTCATCATCAGAGTACGAATAAAAGTTATTACAAACCGAGTTTGATAAATTAAGCGGAAGCAAATAAGTTCAAAGATAAAGTTTCCAACATAGTTTGATACAGTGCCAAACTAGATCACGATCCACAAAAGCAAAGATAGGAATTACTAAGGAAGCCTGCCCAAGGCTTACTCCTCATCCACAGCGGGATAGAAGCAACTCTTGCAATAACCATGATACACAGTGCCATCTGCAACAATGGGAAAATAAACCCTGAGTACAAGAAGGTACTCAGCTAGACTTACCCGTCATGAACCAGAAATAAAATGACTCCAAGGATCATGCAAGGCTGTAGAAAGTGGACGTAACTTGACAACATTTTGCGAAAAAGGCAATTACCCGTTGTACAATTATGATTCCTTTATCAAGTTAATTACAACTAACCATTTCTAGATTAGCAACTATCCTGTGCCAAACATGTGGTATATCATTTAGAAGCATCCAATAGTAACCATAGCAGGTATTGTAATTCCATATTCATCTGAACCATCATGTTTCATAACACAGTTACTACGATGTTGGAGCTAGCCAAGTTTCTCACTATCCGGGAGAGACGGCGATTCGAATCGATTTCTACCAGCTGGGAATTTATTCCTAACACAAACCCAGATCTACCAGCCACGATAGTCTTAGGTCACCTTTGGTACAACTCAGGTACACATTTCGCGGGTCCGTATCGCGCCGCACAATCTGGAACACCAGATGCCAGGATGCTCAGGCCAAGCCTGCCCTTGGGCTCAGTCTGATCGTTCCCCGGAAGGAGCGCACAACAGAACGATTCCCGGCCTGAGTTGAATTACTCGGCTTCGCGGTCGGAACGAATTATCCGGCCAGCTAAGTGAGAGGCATGCGTTCAATCTTGTCAGAAGTTCCAACAATGGTACGGTCCTTGATCGACACAGACGGGGATAGATCCACACCCAAGACCTCCATGCCTTGTTGCTTTTCTATCGACATCCCGCCCGGTCTCCATTTACATTAACCATGGTTCTTTTCCACGATAACCATTATAACCAAACGTGCTCCGGTATCCACCTATATCTCGCAGGTGACAGGAAATCACCCGACTTCTACCGGTCTAAGCATGGCTAAGCATATATTCGATCCTGGACCTATACCGGTGAAAGGTGTAATTTCTGGACAAGGAATGTACATGCATCAAGTGGTTTCATTCAACTCTTATAACCTAATGCATCAATCATAAATACGTAAGTAAACAGTTGTAAATTACTGGGAGACTTATAATGCTTCGGGGCTTGCCTCGCAGAAAGGAAGTAGGGCGATGGTCAGGGCACTCCGGCAGCTCTTCAGGGTTCTGCTCCACGCCTTCGGGAGCTGCGGCTTGCGGATCCTCCTGCTGGTTCCCTTCCTCTGCTTCTTCGAATTCCAGCAACGTGATCTCTTCCTCCGATCCTAGATGCATGAGTATGGTATGAGTATTATGAAGGCATAATGTTAACAAGTACATCGCGTTGTTGAGTAGGTGCATATCTCTTCTCGCTTACTACTTAACTACTTCTACAAAGCATCGACTATGCCATAAACAGTATCTACTTGTTTCACTCATAACTGGAGTTCTACAATTCCAAATCTAGTGATCCTGGACTTTCTGGAAAGCTTATCAAATTTTCTACAACTTTGTTATTAACCATTTTTACAGTCTACATCAGTTTCAACATGTAACTCCTCATACTCTAGAATCAGTCCGGAAATGATTTAACATGCAATATAAAGTAATAGCACCTCTACTTTATGTAATCATCCACAAATTGACAACCTAGAACCTACCAACAGTTTAAGCATACCAAACATAGTTAAGATAATATAATGGCAAAGCCCAAACTATTTATTAAATTGCCTTTATCATTTTATTTAGATATCTAGGTTAAATAATAAATATATATCAGATGTGCTGAATAAATTCTCAAAAATTTACAGAGCCTTAATAATGCTATCAAAGGACTACTATAAAAATTTCATGTCATTTTGCTAAGTAGAACATCCTATACAAAAATGATAAGGAAGCAAGGCTTGAAATATCATAAATGGAAAATCCTATTGAAAAGTGTCAAGCAACAGATTTCTTATTTTTCTTAATATCCATATGGTACTAGTATCACCTCCAAAAAATTTCATGAATTTTGGACTCATAATTAATTTATAAAAATTCATGCAAGGATTAACTATTTATAAAAGAAAAATCTATAACTATAGATCTACACATGCACTGGTCCTCAAATTTTTATCCAAGCTCATGTATAACAAGAATAGACTACCACAAAAATTTCATAATTTTTGGAGCACAGGAACTCTAGATATAAAATAAACAAATTTGAATGCATTCAAAAGCACATTTGAAATCCCTATTTAAATCTCCAGAAATTTCTACTGTTGAAACCAAGAACATATTTTTCCTAAATACTACACTTCCTAAGCAACACAATCATATTTATTTCACCATTTTAGGAGCTACCAAACTAAAGATACAAAAATAACAAAACAAATCAAAAACTGGATTCAAAATGAGTTAGCCTACACTACTGCTGTCGCTGACAGGTGGGACCCACTGGTCAGGGGACCCCACGCGTCAGTGACACGGAGCAGGGCAGCGGCGCTGCGCGGTGCTGGCGCGGCCAGAGCTCGCCGACGGCGAACTCGCCGGCGGTGACATCATCACACGATGATCTACTCGACTTCGCGCATCGATTGAGCTACTTGGGTGGCTTTATCATCGGAGCTAGCGGCTACGGCGGCGGCCATGGCGGGGTGGAGGTGCGGGTCGACGGTGAAACGCCGGTGTGGGCTACGGTGGTTCAAATCAACGCGTGGACAAGCATCTATGAACGCTGGGGGACCTAGCGTGCTAGCTAACGGAGCGGGAGGAGGGCTGTGGCGGCGTGGCCACGACGACGGGGCTCACGGCGGAACTCCGGCGAGCCTACACGCGCTGCGGTGGCTTACCGGGCTTTGTCAGCGGGCACGGGGAGAAACAATGGGGTGCTGGGGAGACGGTGGAGCTATCACGGTGGTGCGGGAGTGGCCAGGCACGAGCTGCGCGCTGCTATGGCGACGGCGGAGCGGTGGGCGCTCGGCGGCTGCTGCTGTGAGGAAGAGAAGGCGCCGGGAGCGAAATGGGAGCGCGGGATGGCTCGGGCGGGCGCTGGCGACGTTAAGGCGCGCTCGGGCGTGGCGTGGCCTGCGCGGTCAGGGCAACGGCGACGCGCGGCCGTCGCCGGGGACACGCGGCGCGCGAACTCTGCTGTCGGTCGGCCACTGAACGCGTCATTCAGTTTCATCAGAAACACGATGGCCGAGCCTGACAGCGCGTTTTCAACTTGATTTACCGGCTAATTGGTGGCTCCTTCGTGCAAACTTACTGAATAGAATTTGTAGACCCATGTACCAGCTTCAAATGTTGTTCAAGGATCGCATTCTAATTCTCACCCGAACTCAAGTTATAATGCCCTGAAGGTCAGCTTGTCAGGCTGTCAGGGTTTCACGACTTAGCAAATTTCGTTAAGTGTTGAAATCAGGATTTTGATGATTCTTGTGATCCAATTTCAAACATGTTAGGAGCTGAATCATGTGATGACCCAAAAATAAAAGTTGTTCCTAATGTCAAACACTACAACATTGCTTTAGTGAACTCCTCCATGCAAGGCCTCTAACACATAGTTCAACTTTAGTCAAACATGTCACTTTGAAATCATGATACATATTCAAACCATTACCAGATGACCAAACTAGCCCTAGCACTAAATACCAAAGTTGTTCATGATGATATCCTAAGCATGTTTGAGTAATTTGCAAGGTTATTTAAGCTTTTCATGTAGTAGTCACTCATATAGCTATCCAGGTCAACACATGAAATATCACTTAAGTGCTAGATCAAGAAATGTGGCCTTCATGAACAAGGTTCCTTTTGTTAACCTAAGTGTAGCTAAGGTGTTATAGTGACCAACATTACATACTAGCCTTTATTTGCACATGATCATATGCATATGTTACAAGAAACACGAAATAACAAGCAATGTTTCATATGTTTCGATCAGATGTTTCAATTGTAAATGATGATTTATGAATGCTTGATGCTCATGCTCATGTTATGCAAGTCAAGTTATGCAAGGCTAACACCCGAGGTGTTACAGCCCCTCCCCCTTATAAAAATCTCGTCCCGAGATTTGCAAGACCTACCATTCTTGGAAAAAGGCGGGATAAACTTCTTGCAGATAATCTTCTCTTTCCCACGTAGCATCTTGTTCACTATGATTGTTCCACACCACCTTATAGAACTTAATAATCTTCCTCCTTGTTACTCTCTCCATCTCTTCTAATACTCAAATTGGCTTTTCTTCATAGGTCAAATCCGATTGAAGTTGCACGTTGGTGGGTGCAATAGCTTCTTCCGGTACTCGAAGACATTTCTTTAGCTGCGAAACATGGAACACATCAAAGATTGCACTCATCTCTGGTGGGAGTTGTAGCCTGTACGCAACATTTCCTTTTCGTTCCAAAATTTTGTATGGCCCTACATATCTTGGTGAAAGCTTCTTTTTCATCCCAAATCTCTTCACACCTTTCATGGGTGATACTCTCAAGTACACATAGTCACCTACTTCAAAAGTTAGTGGTCTTCTTCTTCTATCGGCATAACTTTTCTGTCTTGATTGAGCTGCCTTCATGTGTTGTTGGATGATACGTACTTGTTCTTCGGCTTCATTGACAAAATCAATACCAAAATATCTCCTTTCACCGGGCTCGATCCAATTCAATGGAGTTCTGCACTTTCTGCCATACAAGGCTTCAAATGGAGCCATCTTGATACTCGCTTGATAACTGTTGTTATAGGAGAATTCAGCTAAAGGTAGCCATTTCTCCCATGAACCTTTTGAAGATATAACACAAGCCCTAAGTAAATCTTCTAGGATTTGGTTTACTCGCTCTGTCTGTCCTGACGTTTGCGGATGATAAGCTGAACTCCGAATTAGCTTGGTTCCCAAAGCTTGGTGTAGGTGCTCCCAGAAACGAGCTATGAACTGTGGTCCTCTATCTGAGATTATAGTCCTGGGTACTCCATGCAATTTCACGATCTGGGAAACATATAACTCAGAGTATTTACCCGCGTGATATGTTGTGTGAACTGGTACAAAATGTGCTGACTTGGTGAGACGATCAACAATGACCCAGATTGAATCGTGACCTTGGGGCGTTGTTGGAAGGCCTGTGATAAAGTCCATGCTGATTTCCTCCCATTTCCATCCTGGAATAGGCAATGGCTGAAGTAATCCAGCGGTTTTCATATGGACGGCTTTCACTCTGCTGCAGTTATCACACCTAGCAACATAGGCTGCGATCTCTTTCTTCATCTTAGTCCACCAAAAATGGTTTCTTAGATCCTGATACATTTTACTACTACCCGGGTGGATAGACAATTTGGACGAGTGAGCTTCTTCTAAAATCTGATTCCTTAGCTCACGGTCTTTTGGCACCACTAGTCGGTCCTCAAACCATAATATACCTTTTTCGTCCAATCTAAAATGTTTTGTTTCTTGCTCTTGCATTTTTCTTTTGATGTGACTTATTCCTACATCTGTCTACTGTAGCTCTATGATTCTGCCCTCAAGCGAACAACTGATTGTAATATTGTGTAGTACAGCAGGATGTAGCAAGTTGAATCCATCTTCCAATAGCGCTTCCACAGTGTTGCCATGGGACTTCCGACTAAGTGCGTCGGCTACCACATTAGCTTTACCCGGATGGTAATGCACTTCCAAATTATAGTCCTTAATCAATTCCAACCATCTTCGTTGTCTCATGTTCAGTTCTGGCTGGGTAAAGATATACTTGAGGCTCTTGTGGTCAGTATAGATATGACATACATTGCCCAACAAGTAATGTCTCCATATCTTTAGTGCATGGACAACGGCTGCAAGTTCCAAATCATGTGTAGGGTAGTTGACTTCATGTTTTCTCAGTTGCCGAGAGGCATATGCAATTACTCTCCCTTCTTGCATAAGTACACATCCCAAACCTATTCCTGATGCATCACAAAATACATCAAAAGGCTTTTCAATGTCTGGTTGTGCTAGCACTGGCGCTGTAGTCAACAAAGTTCTGAGAGTGTGAAAAGCTGTTTCACATTCTGGTGTCCACTTGTATTTCTCATCTTTCTGAAGTAGTCTGGTCATAGGCTTGGCTATCTTTGAGAAGTCTAGAATAAACCGACGATAGTATCCTGCTAACCCTAGGAAACTCCGAACTTCATGCACCGAAGTTGGGGCTTTCCAATCCATGACCTCCTGTACTTTTGATGGGTCTACTGAGATTCCATCTCTGGATAAAATGTGACCTAAGAAAGGCACTTTCCTCATCCAAAATTCACATTTGCTAAACTTAGCATATAGCTTATGCTCCCTCAATCTGGATAGGACAATCCTCAGGTGTTCTTCGTGATCTGACTCACTTTCTGAATAAATCAGTATGTCATCGATAAACACGACCACGAACTTGTCAAGTTCGGGCATGAATACCGAGTTCATTAGGTACATAAAGTAGGCTGGAGCATTTGTTAGTCCGAAAGACATAACCAAGTACTCGTATAAGCCGTACCTAGTAGAGAAAGCCGTTTTAGGTATATCCTCCGGTCTGATCTTTATCTGATGGTAACCTAATCTTAAGTCAATTTTGGAGAATACTTTTGCCTTTGCTAGCTGATCGAACAAGATGTCGATGCGGGGTAACGGATATTTGTTCTTGATGGTCACAGCATTGAGTGGTCTGTAATCTACACACATCCTCAGTGACTTATCCTTCTTTTTCACAAACAGTGCTGGACATCCCCACGGAGATGAACTAGGTTGGATAAGACCTTTGTCCAATAGATCTTGCAATTGAACCTTGAGTTCTGCTAACTCATTGTGTGGCATTCTATAGGGCCTTCTGGATATGGGTGCGGTACCTGGCACTAATTCGATCTTAAATTCCACGTCCCTATCCGGTGGTAGACCTGGTAATTCCTCTGGAAATACATCCGAAAACTCACAAACCACGGGAATATCACATATGGTGGTGGCTTGGATAGCACAGGCTAAATGTTGGGGTTCGAATTCGCGGGAGAGTGGAACTAGAAAAGCATTCCCTCCCATGGGTTCTCTCAACATGATAGTATGGGTGCTAGTGTCGATAAGAACACCATGATCCTTCATCCAATTCATGCCTAAGATTACACTTATCGACAATCCTGGCAATATTATCAAATCTGTTGTGTACTCCCTCCCTTGTATCAAAATGAGTACATTTTTTACTATCTTTTTGGTAGTAACAGTACCCCCTGCTGAACTTATGTTAAAACCCCCTTTACTTACTTCTATTATTTCTTGATCATGTCTAGATGCAAATGCTTGACTCATCAATGAATGAGAAGCTCCCGAATCAAATAAAACAACAGCGGGATGCTTGTTGACAAGAAACATACCAGCCGTGACAATTTCTCCGGCGGGCACTTCCTCCACAGCGGTATAGTGCACTTGTCCCTGACGTGCCCTGGCATTCACCTGCCTCTGATTGTTCTGCGTGGGGTTGCCATTCCTCTTGGGGTGGGGGCACTCCTTGGACCAATGACCCAGTTGGTTGCAGTTGAAACAAGGTTGATTACTTTTGAATCCGGCGGAGCTGTCCTGATTGCCATTTCCTTTTGGTAAGGCAATAGTAAACGCCTTACAAAATGGTTTCTGTGGCCTATTATTCTGAGCTTTCGGTGGTGGAGGCCTGAACTTGGGTGCAGGTGGACGGAATTGTGGCCTAGCTATGATAGGCGCTTTCGACTGGAAAGATCCGGATGCACCGGCCTCATAGGCCCTCTTGCGACCTTTAGCAACTGCATGCATGTTGTTGTGATTTTCTTGGGTCAAGGCATCACTAATGAATTCATTGTACGTGGCACATCGGGAGTTTGCCATAGTCTTCATTAATTTGGTACCCAGACCTCGCTTGAAACTCTCAATCTTTTTCTCTTCAGTATCCACGAAACTTGGAGCATATCTTGACAAGTTGTTGAATGCGTGCATATATTCTGTGAGTGACTTGGTTCCCTGAGTGAGCCTCATAAATTTGGCTGCTTTCATGCGCATCAGGCTCGGGGGAATATGGTGTCCCCTGAAAGCCATCTTGAATTGTTCCCAGGTCACTCTCGCATTAGCAGGCAGAGACAACAGAAAGTGCGTCCACCAGATTCCTGCTGGTCCTTGCAATTGATGAGAAGCATATTATGCTTTCAGGTGTTCGGTGACCCTTAGCAGACGGAATTTTTGCTCGATTGTATTTAGCCACTCATCGGCCTGCAGTGGTTCCTCAGCCACCTTGAAAATCGGAGGCTTTGTGTCCAGAAACTCCTTAAATGAACTGTGCTGATTTGGCTCGGCCCCTGGTTGAGGTGGGTGGCCACGAGCAGTGTTTTGCGCGATGAGGCGCAAGGCTTCTTCCATTGTCCTCTGGCTACCCAAGAACTGGGTAAAGAACTCCTGAGCAGACGGTGGCGGTGGGGGTGGCAAGTCATCCTGGTTGCCATCCTGACCGCTACTAGCTCCAGCACGGGTGCGCGTCATCTGCGAAGTTGCAACAATAAGCGATTATTGGTCGATGCCAAGAGATTGCAGATGAATTAGGTACTCATGCCAAACTGAAATTACTGGAGAAATTCTCAAAAGCACAATAAAAACAGAGGCATAATAATTCATTCTCGCAACATGACATCACCAATTTGACCAATTATCGTGCTCATATCGCATGCAATTTAAAGCGTGATTCACGACAAAGTACAGGAATTGTATTGACGTTTACCCAAACGTGCGATTAACATTACATGATAGTCTGGTTACTAGTGCCAACTTGGAACTACAGGTCCATTACATAAATAAAAGTGATACATTAGTCTTCCCACTACACGACAAGTGATCTAATCCTCATCATGATCACTATCGAGGTCAGACGCAGAATCATCTCCCTCCCCAGGTTCTACTTCTTCTTCAGGTGCCACTTCTTCTTCTTCCTCGTACCCCTCTAGATCCATTTCTGCGGCTCCAGGTGGTACATAAGGGTGGAGCTGATTGTGCAGTAGATGAACCTCTTCATGTAGATTATCATTGTATTCTTCCGCATTGGCCAGCTGCTGTTCCAGCTCAAACTGTCGAGCTCTCAGGACATCTTCCCTGGACCAGGCTGCATTCCATTGGTGAGTTAGCCGAGTCATCTCTTCGGTGAGCCTCTCAATCTCGATGTCGTGCTCCCTCTGAAGCTGACGTCGGTCTTTGCGGGCATGACCAAGAGCACTAGACACACGTCTGAGGCTACCCTCAACTCCATCTAACACTCTCATCGTTGCAAACATGGCGCTCATTGCAGGGTTATCGCTGTTCTGCCCTTCTGCTGCACCAATTTCCAAGGGTCTTCCTCTTGCCTGCTGCCATGAGTCAGTGGAGGGATTACCTCTTGGAAAGACTCCAACCAAAGCGGCTGCCAGCTCCTGAGGAAAACGATCCATGATATCCCTCAAGATCCCAAAGGCTGCCCTACCAGCTGCTTCTTCAGCAGTCCTGCCAGTCGACTCATAACACCATCCTGTCCACTCAGAATCGTCACCTCGGGGACGAACAACGGCCTCTACAGTAACTAAGAGACCTTCTCCCAACCGCTCGTTCGCCCAGAAGTAGCGGGGTTCCATTCCATCAGGATAACCTACATAGCTGAGCACTCTCCACAAGAGTGTAGGCATCCCAAACTCTCCAAGGAACGTGTGACGTTGATGGGTACGTGGAGCAAGCTGACGGCTAGGAGCTCTGCCTCCGGTGGACTTGCGAGCAGTCTGCTTGGTGCGTGCCATCTGTACCATTAACATGTACCCTTGGTGAGACAATGCCATAATGGATAAGAGTTACATAACCGAGTAAGAATCTTTATAAGGGGAGGAACAAATGTAATTATGTGAATGGTATTTTAACATGATGCATGCTCGTGCCGTACGTCCTCACAAACTTAGGAAAAATTTGTTTCTAACGATAGACACGGTGGCATACATACGTCTCCTCATAAATATCGTAACTAGTCGAGCTACACGTTTCGTTGTTAGTGTACCTGCATAAAATTTCATTTCAGCCCTAACCCATATTGAAATATGCAGAATGTAACTGTAAATACTTTCATATATGTATACCCATACATATACTTCCGTATCAATCTACCCGTTAAGAATTTAAACCCACAATTAAATACGTACCATATACACATGCAAGCATGCATACACAGCCGTACCAAAGCTAACTCTTCCCGACCGCACGCTCACATCTTGCGGTCATACCCTCATCTTACCTTGGCGTAGAGGCATTTGATCCATTCATTACCACTCAAGTGAATGGCATCCATACTATAGCACGCCGTATGGACGACGAAGTAAAAACCCCCATGTTAGTACTTAAATAGCCACCTAATAGTCCTTAATTTGGGCATAAGGAAAGTGATCATTGGCACACTTTAGATTTCAAATACCTATTATATAACTAATAGTTGCTAGAGAAGGTTTTTTGGAAAACAAAAACTTTTGTTTTTAAATACACTTGTGACAATTAACGTTGAATCTTGCTCCGATACCAGCTGTCGCAGAACCGACCAATTTATAAGAATACAAGTATAATGGCAATCCGCAAGCGGTTGCACTGTCATACTTGAACCCATATAAACCCGGTAGTCCGTCGAGTACCACGACGGGTCTCGATAAACGATTTACAACAACCAAGATCGTACAGGATTCAACATACATGCCACATATTACATAAAGTTCACAGATACTTTTCATCATCAGAGTACGAATAAAAGTTATTACAAACCGAGTTTGATAAATTAAGCGGAAGCAAATAAGTTCAAAGATAAAGTTTCCAACATAGTTTGATACAGTGCCAAACCAGATCAAGATCCACAAAAGCAAAGATAGGAATTACTAAGGAAGCCTGCCCAAGGCTTACTCCTCATCCACAGCGGGATAGAAGCAACTCTTGCAATAACCATGATACACAGTGCCATCTGCAACAATGGGAAAATAAACCCTGAGTACAAGAAGGTACTCAGCTACACTTACCCGTCATGAACCAGAAATAAAATGACTCCAAGGATCATGCAAGGCTATAGAAGTGGACGTAACTTGACAACATTTTGCGAAAAAGGCAATTACCCGTTGTACAATTATGATTCCTTTATCAAGTTAATTACAACTAACCATTTCTAGATTAGCAACTATCCTGTGCCAAACATGTGGTATATCATTTAGAAGCATCCAATAGTAACCATAGCAGGTATTGTAATTCCATATTCATCTGAACCATCATGTTTCATAACACAGTTACTACGATGTTGGAGCTAGCCAAGTTTCTCACTATCCGGGAGAGACGGCGATTCGAATCGATTTCTACCAGCTGGGAATTTATTCCTAACACAAACCCAGATCTACCAGCCACGATAGTCTTAGGTCACCTTTGGTACAACTCAGGTACACATTTCGTGGGTCCGTACCGCGCCGCACAATCTGGAACACCAGATGCCAGGATGCTCAGGCCAAGCCTGCCCTTGGGCTCAGTCTGATCGTTCCCCGGAAGGAGCGCACAACAGAACGATTCCCGGCCTGAGTTGAATTACTCGGCTTCGCGGTCGGAACGAATTATCCGGCCAGCTAAGTGAGAGGCATGCGTTCAATCTTGTCAGAAGTTCCAACAACGGTACGGTCCTTGATCGACACAGATGGGGATAGATCCACACCCAAGACCTCCATGCCTTGTTGCTTTTCTATCGACATCCCGCCCGGTCTCCATTTACATTAACCATGGTTCTTTTCCACGATAACCATTATAACCAAACGTGCTCCGGTATCCACCTATATCTCGCAGGTGACAGGAAATCACCCGACTTCTACCGGTCTAAGCATGGCTAAGCATATATTCGATCCTGGACCTATACCGGTGAAAGGTGTAATTTCTGGACAAGGAATGTACATGCATCAAGTGGTTTCATTCAACTCTTATAACCTAATGCATCAATCATAAATACGTAAGTAAACAGTTGTAAATTACTGGGAGACTTATAATGCTCCGAGGCTTGCCTCGCAGAAAGGAAGTAGGGCGATTGTCAGGGCACTCCGGCAGCTCTTCAGGGTTCTGCTCCACGCCTTCGGGAGCTGCGGCTTGCGGATCCTCCTGCTGGTTCCCTTCCTCTGCTTCTTCGAATTCCAGCAACGTGATCTCTTCCTCCGATCCTAGATGCATGAGTATGGTATGAGTATTATGAAGGCATAATGTTAACAAGTACATCGCGTTGTTGAGTAGGTGCATATCTCTTCTCGCTTACTACTTAACTACTTCTACAAAGCATCGACTATGCCATAAACAATATCTACTTGTTTCACTCATAACTGGAGTTCTACAATTCCAAATCTAGTGATCCTGGACTTTCTGGAAAGCTTATCAAATTTTCTACAACTTTGTTATTAACCATTTTTACAGTCTACATCAGTTTCAACATGTAACTCCTCATACTCTAGAATCAGTCCGGAAATGATTTAACATGCAATATAAAGTAATAGCACCTCTACTTTATGTAATCATCCACAAATTGACAACCTAGAACCTACCAACAGTTTAAGCATACCAAACATAGTTAAGATAATATAATGGCAAAGCCCAAACTATTTATTAAATTGCCTTTATCATTTTATTTAGATATCTAGGTTAAATAATAAATATATATCAGATGTGCTGAATAAATTCTCAAAAATTTACAGAGCCTTAATAATGCTATCAAAGGACTACTATAAAAATTTCATGTCATTTTGCTAAGTAGAACATCCTATACAAAAATGATAAGGAAGCAAGGCTTGAAATATCATAAATGGAAAATCCTATTGAAAAGTGTCAAGCAACAGATTTCTTATTTTTCTTAATATCCATATGGTACTAGTATCACCTCCAACAAATTTCATGAATTTTGGACTCATAATTAATTTATAAAAATTCATGCAAGGATTAACTATTTATAAAAGAAAAATCTATAACTATAGATCTACACATGCACTGGTCCTCAAATTTTTATCCAAGCTCATGTATAACAAGAATAGCCTACCACAAAAATTTCATAATTTTTGGAGCACAGGAACTCTAGATATAAAATAAACAAATTTGAATGCATTCAAAAGCACATTTGAAATCCCTATTTAAATCTCCAGAAATTTCTACTGTTGAAACCAAGAACATATTTTTCCTAAATACTACACTTCCTAAGCAACACAATCATATTTATTTCACCATTTTAGGAGCTACCAAACTAAAGATACAAAAATAACAAAACAAATCAAAAACTGGATTCAAAATGAGTTAGCCTACACTACTGCTGTCGCTGACAGGTGGGACCCGCTGGTCAGGGGACCCCACGCGTCAGTGACACGGAGCAGGGCAGCGGCGCTGCGCGGTGCTGGCGCGGCCAGAGCTCGCTGACGGCGAACTCGCCGGTGGTGACATCATCACACGATGATCTACTCGACTTCGCGCATCGATTGAGCTACTTGGGTGGCTTTATCATCGGAGCTAGCGGCTACGGCGGCGGCCATGGCGGGGTGGAGGTGCGGGTCGACGGTGAAACGCCGGTGTGGGCTACGGTGGTTCAAATCAACGCGTGGACAAGCATCTATGAACGCTGGGGGACCTAGCGCGCTAGCTAACGGAGCGGGAGGAGGGCTGTGGCGGCGTGGCCACGACGACGGGGCTCACGGCGGAACTCCGGCGAGCCTACACGCGCCGCGGTGGCTTACCGGGCTTTGTCAGCGGGCACGGGGAGAAACAATGGGGTGCTGGGGAGACGGTGGAGCTATCACGGTGGTGCGGGAGTGGCCAGGCACGAGCTGCGCGCTGCTATGGCGACGGCGGAGCGGTGGGCGCTCGGCGGCTGCTGCTGTGAGGAAGAGAAGGCGCCGGGAGCGAAATGGGAGCGCGGGATGGCTCGGGCGGGCGCTGGCGACGTTAAGGCGCGCTCGGGCGCGGCGTGGCCTGCGCGGTCAGGGCAACGACGACGCGCGGCCGTCGCCGGGGACACGTGGCGCGCGAACTCTGCCGTCGGTCGGCCACTGAACGCGTCGTTCAGTTTCGTCAGAAACACGATGGCCGAGCCTGACAGCGCGTTTTCAACTTGATTTACCGGCTAATCGGTGGCTCCTTCGTGCAAACTTACTGAATAGAATTTGTAGACCCATGTACCAGCTTCAAATGTTGTTCAAGGATCGCATTCTAATTCTCACCCGAACTCAAGTTATAATGCCCTGAAGGTCAGCTTGTCAGGCTGTCAGGGTTTCACGACTTAGCAAATTTCGTTAAGTGTTGAAATCAGGATTTTGATGATTCTTGTGATCCAATTTCAAACATGTTAGGAGCTGAATCATGTGATGACCCAAAAATAAAAGTTGTTCCTAATGTCAAACACTACAACATTGCTTTAGTGAACTCCTCCATGCAAGGCCTCTAACACCTAGTTCAACTTTAGTCAAACATGTCACTTTGAAATCATGATACATATTCAAACCATTACCAGATGACCAAACTAGCCCTAGCACTAAATACCAAAGTTGTTCATGATGATATCCTAAGCATGTTTGAGTAATTTGCAAGGTTATTTAAGCTTTTCATGTAGTAGTCACTCATATAGCTATCCAGGTCAACACATGAAAAATCACTTAAGTGCTAGATCAAGAAATGTGGCCTTCATGAACAAGGTTCCTTTTGTTAACCTAAGTGTAGCTAAGGTGTTATAGTGACCAACATTACATACTAGCCTTTATTTGCACATGATCATATGCATATGTTACAAGAAACACGAAATAACAAGCAATGTTTCATATGTTTCGATCAGATGTTTCAATTGTAAATGATGATTTATGAATGCTTGATGCTCATGCTCATGTTATGCAAGTCAAGTTATGCGAGGCTAACACCCGAGGTGTTACAGATTGCGCCACCCCCTCGGATGCCACCATGGCAGCATCCGATCCCACGGGGCTTGTCACGGTTGCGGCCACCTCCGTCTAGGCCTCTGGTGGCATGGACTGCGCTGCTCCCTCGGACGCCACCATGGCTACATCCGACTCTGCTCGGCCCGCGTCAGGCGCCGTCACTTGGGCCGCCGGGGGCACGGATTGCGTCACCCCCTTGGACACCACCACGGCTGCGTCCGACTGCTCCTAGCTTGGCATGATCATGGCCGCCTGCTCGGCAACCACCGAGGGCATGGGCGCCACCACGGGCACCACCGGACCGGCCAACGAGGCCGCAACGTCAGCACCGCTCCTGCCCGAAATAGGGGCGACGTCGGGAAGCACCATCTATCCTGCCTGAAGGGCAAGGCTCTTCTTAGGCGCCGGCCCCTTAGGGTGGTCCCATCGCAAGAATCTGCAAAAGGGAAAAAAGGCATAAGGTCAGAACAGAAAAATAAAAAGGGAAAAACGAGGGGAATCGGTGACATACTCTGGCGCTTTCGGGTGGCGGGTACGTTTTGGGGATGAACCCCCAGACCCCTGCTCCAACTCATGTGGGCGGGACCGTTTCGAGCCTACCCCCTGCTCCGTGGCAGGGGGGCTCATCTCCCTTGTCTTCAAGGGTCCGGCGACAGGGCCGCTCCCCTCCATCGGCTCATGGGGCGCGACGATTGGGCCGCTCCCCTCCATCGGCTCATGGGGTGCGACGATAGAGCCACCCCCCTCCGTCGGCTCATGGGGCATGGTGACAGAGCCGCCCCCCTCCATTAGCTCATGGGGCGCGGCGCTAGAGCCACCCCCTCCATCAGCTCACGGGGCGCGGCATCAGAGCCGCCCCCCTCCATCAGCTCCTCGGGGGCGGCTACGGATCCGTCGCCTCCCATCCAGCGATCCCCCGCCTGCACCCTAAGGGTGACAGTGGATCCATCAGCTCCCACCAGACCTAGGGGCAGGCCCAGCTGCACCGTCCTCACAGACTCGCTTCCCCCCACGTGGAACGGGAAGGGTCCCTGTGTGGACAGCGAGTCCTCGTCCTCCAGGTCACCGCAATCCACGCCGGCTATTGCCTCGTTAGACTCATCGTCATCGTCATCATCTTCACTACATGTCTCCTCTCCTCGATCATGAGCTTGCTGCTTCTGTATCGCCTTTTTCGCGAGCTCCCTCGTCTTCTTAACCCAACCGGCCACGGCGCAGTTTGTTGTCGTCCGGGTTGGGTCCTTCGGCAGCAGAGCCGGGCTGTCCTTGAAGAACAGTACCCCTGGCTATTCCCGCTATCCCAAGGTTAGCATCAGGGGGTCAGAAATTCAAGTGAAAAGAGGAGCAAGGGGAAAGAAAACTTACGAAGTCAACAAACCCTGGTTCCAGCCGCATTGGGGGATGCCCCGACACCGGATACATGAAGTTAAGGATGGCGCCAACAGAGTCCTTCGTAGGCTCCATCGCCTCCTTGATGCGCTACACCACTTCAGAGGGAGGGAGCGCTTCATCGGCAAGCGCCGTCCCTTCGAACGATGCTCCGGGCACCATCTGATACAGGGGAAGCGCGCGCGCCATCAGCGGCGCAACCCTCCTCGCATGGTAGGCGCCGATAATCCCCAATCCCTTCACGCCCCTGTCCTTCAGAGTTCGGAGGGTGGCAAGAAGGCCGTTGAGGTGCTTCTTTTCCTTACCCGTGACACCCCACCCCCACGACCCCAGGGTCTCCATGATGTAGCGCCCAGTGAAGACTAGCAAGGGGGCGGCGGCGTCATTCTTGACATAGAACCATTGTGAATGCCACCCCTTGTTGGAGGTGGACAGACGCATTAGCGGGTACGCTCCTGCCTAGTTGTTGCGGAGGTGGATGCCAGCACACCCCACCGGCCCGTGCAACTCTTGCTTCTCGACCTGCCTCTTTAGAAGATTGATGGCGAAGAGATACCGCCATAGGTCAAAGTGTGGACTAATCCGCAAGAACCCCACACACAGGGCGACGAACACCGCAATGTGCTGGATCCCGTTGGGGGTAAGGTGTTGTAGCTCCACCTAATAGTAGTCCAGCAGTCCCTGAAGGAACTGATGGGCGAGCATGGCGAATCCCCGCTCATGGAAGTGAGCGAAAGACACGACGTACCCTTTAGGTGGCTGCGGCTCGTCCTCTTCGCTGGGCAGCCGCCACTCCTCGATGGCGGTCAACGGGCGAAGGAGGCCTCGGCGGACAAGGCCCTCTAGGCGCTGAGGGGAGATGTTGGATCTGTACCCTGAGTCCATTGCGATGGCGAGAGCAACATGGGGAAGAAGGCAGCGGTGAGTTTGACGGCGGGAGCAGTACGGGTGTGAGGAGCTCAGGCGATTGGCGGCGGAGGCTGAGAATGTGAGGGCAACGAGGCAAAGTTTGGAACCCTAGGGGCAAGCCCCGTGGTTTTATAGGGGCGATGGATGCGAGAAGGGCAACGGTCCACCTCGATCTCTGAGCCCGCCATGACACACCACCACGTCACATCACAGGACATGCGCACACGATCCCTATCCCTTCCCATGAAAGTTGTGCTAGGCGGTTTGCCTTCCCTGGGCGGTTCACCTTCCCCAGGCAGACCAGGACTCTCTTCCCACCGAGGGAACATGGGTCACAAAGCCTTTCTTTCTGGCCCGCCTAGGGCCCTAGAGCCCAAGGGCTGTCTCGATGAAGGATGGGCCTACAAACGACCAGGACTCAAGGACGCAAGCATCACCGGGGCCTCGATCCGCAGTCGAGACCCAGCCAGGCTGGCCTTGAATGAAATCCCCATGAACGGGATACCACGATTCCCTTAAAAATATCCAGTTGATGAAAAACCAAGTCTTACGGCCTTACCCGTGGAGGGTCCGATACTACCCCCCGGGCGATTCTACTCGAATCACCTGGGGGCTCGGGGGCTACACCCACCGGGTGCGCTCGCGTGCACCCTCTGGCAAATTAACTCCGATGAAACTGAAACACCCCCAAGCGATTCTATCTAAATCACCTAGGGGCTCGAGGGCTACACCCACCGGGTGCGCTTGCACACACCCTTTGGCAAATTAACACCGATGAAATTGAAACACCCCTCGGGCGATTCGGTTCAAATCACCCGGGGCTACTGTCGGGGACCTAATACCAGGGTACCCAAGGAGGTGGAACTAATAACCATCAAACGTTAAACACTCCCAGATGGACAAGAGCACTACTATGCTTCTTGCCCAAACGACGAGAGTTTGGTTCCACCTCGCCTGACGCCCGTGGGCTAGCTCTGCCTCGCCCTATGCCCGTGGGCCAGCTCCGCCTTGCCTGATGCTCGTGGGCCAGCTCCGCCTTGCCTGATGCCCATGGGCTAGCTTCGCCTCGCCCAACGGCTGAGGGCCAGCTCTGCCTCGCCTGATGCCCATGAGCCAGCTCCGCCTCACCCGACGGCTAAGGGCCGGCTCCGCCTCGCCCAAGGGCTGAGCGCTAGTCTCCGCCTCGCCCGAGGGCTAAGGGTGGGGTCTACCTCACCCGAGGCCTGAGGGCGGGCCCCACCTCACCCGACGTCCGGGGCCAGGCTTTGCCTCCCCGACGGCTAAAAGCAAGACTCCGCCTCGCCCGACGCCCGAGGGCAGGTTCGACCTCACTCGACGACTAAGGGCTAGCTCCACCTTGCCCCGCGACTGCACTTTGATCCTTCCTAAAGACGAAACACAGGGTACGACAGGATGTACAAGTCAACCACAATGTCAAGGGCCATGCCCTGTGCGACTGTAGGAAGGCACCGTCAGAACACGATGGGACGGGCGCTTTAAAGCCCTTTTCCTCATAACAGTGCCCAAATAGTGTTGAGGGTGCCGGCTTTTGTCCCACAGTGTAGTAGGCGCCGCCTTTAGTCCTCGGGCACAGATACCAACACCGGCATACGACAACCGCTATGGTCCAAGACAGAACTCACATCATCTATAGTAATGGGCATATGGTTGCTTCCCTGATTACTCCCCGAGGGGTCACTACTCGGCTCTCCAGCACGCCGCACCGTTCGCTGGCATAGGATGGGATGCACCCACTTGCTAAATGGGGCCAGGGCATGGCCTATGAAGATCAACAAACACGCCACTTCTGACACAGTCTGCCATGTTAAGCAGGGCAGGCGCAGGAAAAAAGGAAGACCCGGATCCTTCGAAGGACCTTCTATACCATTGGTATTTTCCTCTTTCTCCCATCTGTAACCCCTGCTCCCCCCCTTGGTCTATAAAAGGGAGGGCAGGGCTCCCCACTAAAGGGACCGACTTTTGACAGACGACTCACACAAAGACTAGTTCGACATAGGCATAACACACACACACGTAGCCAAGCAGCGACCAAGCTCTTGGCATCCTTTCGATCTTTTCCATTAGAGACTTGGGACCAGTCCCTCTCTCGACTGTTTGTACCCCCTACTATGAACCTTTTCCGGTGCTAATAACATGAGCAGCAATAGACTAGACATAGGGACATTCAGCCCGAACCAGTATAAACCTTGTGTCATTTAGCGCACCATCCGGGCCTAACGCGCATCAATTATAAATTTACTAGCCGGTGTTTGTTCGAAACACCGACACTACAACTGTGGATCGCCAAGGGTGCGACATGCGGGCTTGCGCACTTTCACGAGTGCAGCCCACACCAATTTGTCCATGGCGAGGTCAAGCCCTCCAACATCCTGCTAGATGCCGACTACAACGCGCTTGTCACCGACTTCGGCCTCACTTGCCTCCTCACCATCGCCGGCTGCACTGACATTTACTCCATGGTGGGGTCCGGCGACATCATGGGTGGCGCACTACCGTATGCTAGGCCCACTGCTCTAATGGACAAGTCCAGCGCATATCGTGCCCCTGAGGCATGCGCGCTGGGGGGCTCACAACCACCAAGCCAGAAGTCCGACGTGTACTCGTTCGGCATCCTGCTACTCGAGTTGCTCATGGGGAAGTCGTTAGAGCATGCCTCACTGTCCATATCGTCTTCGTCGATGCCATCCCTGGTGGGTCACAATGGGTAGCAGGAGCTAGAGCAACAAGCTCTAAAGCTCATGAGGTGGGTACGGTTGGGGTTCGAGGAGGTGCGGCCGCATTCGGAGTTGGCTGATGCCATCTTCCTGAGGGACGTTGCCGCATGAAAGGAGGTTGTCGTGGCGTTCCACATCATGTTAGGGTGCTTTGAGGTAGACTCAGAGCATCGACCATGGATGAAGGCTGTGTCCAATAGTTGTAGGGGGTACGACCCCAGATACTCATGGCAGACGACATGGGCTACGCCCCCAGGGGCGGGCTAGCCCACAAGATGAATCATGCGGGGCACGACACTGCTCGACGCCTCCCGCAAGACACCAGGAAGATATCCTAAAGATATTACGAGATATGTTAGGATACGTACGATCCCATGATTCCTATAATCTATTATTACTTTTTGGTTATCTCTCAGATCTAACCGACTTGTAACCCTACCCCCCGGACTATATAAGACGGGCAGGGACACCCTCCAAACACACGTAATATCATACGATAGCCAATACAATCCAACAGACCACCGGAAGTAGGGTATTATGTCATACTGACGGCCTGAACCTGTCCAACTCATGTGTCTCTGTTGCCTTCTTGTTCTCGATTATGCGCATCTCTGTCGATCAATCTACCTTCATGGGATACCCCTCGGAGGACTGCCGATGATATTCTATCGATAGTTGGCGTGTTAGGTATGGGAGTGCATGCTGTTTCTTTATCAAACAAGATGGTACGTTCCATAGGCTCTTCGTCCCTCCCACAGCTCGGCCAGATCTTTATAGTCGGATCGATCTCGTGGATCATCAACGCTGACGGAGTCGGAGAGCTCATCGAGCCGGTGCAGATCATTTCTATGCTGATCACCCCAACATCTATGACTACAGATCCAATCTCGGAACCACCTCCAAGGTCGCCTTCATCGACAACTCACCGCCTGCTTGCTCGCAACTAGAAGAGGCAAATCAACAACGATGAATCTGATCGCATCCATCGATCAAGTTGGTCAGAAGCTCGCCGATTGCCTCTCCATCGCTGAATCGGCTCTAGACACTCTGGCTCAGCATCGACCACCCTCTGATCTAGATCTGTCGGAGGCTGCTCGGGAAGCTCTAGGAGTTGCGTCTCTACCCTTCAGGCTCACCAACATCGTCGCCACTTACTAAGAGGCCCTACGGGGCAAATTCACCAACTAGGTTGGAGATGTCCAACCTCCCACTAACTAGATCACCTGACCAGCCTCTGTTGGCCGTCAACATTGCTACACATCGGCTAATGCCCTAGAGCATCCCTCCAAACCATCTTGGAGGTGAATCCAAGCTCTGAGTCCTAGGGCTCTACGGAGACTATCGCTAAAACCACCACCGAACAACTTCCTCTCCCTCCTTTCTGTGGTGGCGCAATCTTCAACATCAGCGTCGACATCCCCCCATGGGAAGGGGAAACCGAGGAGGACCGTGTCGCCCGTGTTAATAGGAACATCAACTATGCACAGCAGCCGAGCAAACTAAGGCTGCCCTTGCAATGGGCGAGGCTCAGCTTGACTCGCAAGGAAGGCCATGCCAACTCCACCGCAACCTCGACGATGAATTTGTCCATGTGGATGGACACGACGTCTACAAGACCCTAAGCGCTAACCTAGCTATGGCCGCAAACGAGCTCGACCGGCTCCCACAGACACCAGAGGTCGCCAAGGTCCGCGCCATGCTTGAAGTGGTGCACTACCAGCTCAACAAGATCTACTAGGATCAGAGACTTTCATACTCCACAAGCTCGATTCGCTGATCAGCCACGCCAAGATCTAATCGACTGCCCAAGTCGCTTCACTAACCAGCACCATGACAATAGGCAACCCCTCTAGGGGGGAGCTAGGGGCAACCGCATCGAGCACTTTTGCCAACATGACTAGGAGGTCGACCAGGATGTCCGAGTGCACCTCAATAATCTTCAAGATGCATGACGATGTATCGACGAGCGCCGCTTCGGCCGCCATGAAGAAGAAGTACGCCGTCGTCAAGAGTACGGTAACTCGGAATCAGCTCTCGAGCCGCTCAACGCCGGCAACGCTGTAGATCACGGCGCCGACAACCCCCAAAGGGCCCCTAGCATTCACTGAGGGCACTCTGGAACACTCCTAATGGCCCCATGGTTTCAAAATCACTGGGGTCGAGCCCTACGAGGGAAGGATGAACCCCACACAGTGGCTACAGGCTTACGCCACTGCTGTGCGCATCGCCGAAGGAGACACCAGCATCATGTTGAACTATCTTCCCGTCATGCTCACGCCAACCTCCATGAACTAGTTTACAACCTTGCCCTGGACTCCATCGGATCCTAGGAAGAACTAAAAAAAGTCTTCACCGATAACTACATGGCTACGTGTACTCGGCCAGGCACCAAGCATGATCTGAATCGCATCTACCAGAAGCCATTCGAGCTCCTTTGTAGCTACATCAGACGCTTTTTGAGATGAGGAATTCTATTCCCAACATCACGGAAGCTGAGGTCATCACCGCCTTCTTCTGAGGACTCCATCACTGTGACCTCCGCTCTAAGTTCAATTGCAAGCCGCCAATAGGGATTGGAGAGATGATTATGACCGCCATCCAGTACGCCAACACCGAGGAAGCCGAAGTGCGCTTCAACGAGGATGCGGGCACTGGTTGCCCAACTCACCGCAACAATGATTGTGCCGACGACCAATGCCACAGCGACCGCCACTACGATGACCGTAGTCATCATTAGGACAATGGCCGTGATCGACCAGAAGGATCCAAGTCTAGTCAACATCACCACCGTCGGCCAGACCACATCATCACCACCATTGATGAACCTTGCACCAAGTGCAACTAGGATGAGCAGTACAAGAAGATCCTTGATGGCCCGTGCCCTCTCCACAAGAACGCCAAGCATAAGATGAAGGACTACATCGATTTGGCTAAGGAGTTCTGGGCCAAAAAGTCGGACGACGATAACAACGACAGAGATGGAGGCTGCCAACCACCTAGGAGCAACAACAATGCCTTCTAGGATCATGACAATGTGGTTGCCACCATCTTTGGGGGCCTCACCTCCACTGAGAGCAGAAGAGAACAGAAGCTCGCCTGCCCGCCGGGTGCTCACCGTCACTACGAAAGACAACGCCACCAACCCCAGCTATCGCTCTTGGTCCAAGGTCCCTATCACCTTCAACAGGGCCAACCAGTGGGCGGACATCCCCTACATAGGGCATTCCCCCTCATCCTTGATGCAACCGTCCAGAAAGTGCTTTTCAGAAAAGTGCTCGTTGACGGTGGGAGCGCTCTGAACCTCTTCTTTGCTGGAGCCCTAAAGGAGCTGGGCCTCAGGATAACAGATCTCACACCCTTCGACTCCTCCTTCTAGGGTGTGACACCTGGTAGGCATCCAAACCGCTTGGAGAGATTACCCTACCAGTACAGTTTAGCACGGAAGTAACTACCACATCGAGCACATCAACTTCTACGTCGCTGACTTCAACATCGCCTACCACACCATACTTGGTCAGCCAACTCTAGCCAAGTTCATGGCTGTACCACACTACGCTTCTCTGGTGCTGAAGATGCCTTCACCTGTAGGAGTCCTGGCCCTATGGGCCAACCTCTCCATCACCTACGCCTATGAGACAAAGAGTCTTGCCCTCGCCGAAGCCACCGACCTCTCCATCTAGATGGCCAGTGTGGTCATCGACACCAAGGCGGTGCCCACCGATGACCTAGAGATCCCATTGCTAGAGCCTCCTCGTGCCTCCACCAAGTCCAATGAAACCAAGGAGGTCAGTCTTGACCTTGATGACCTCTCCAAGACCATGAAGATTGGGGCTCACCTCGACCCCAAATAGGAAAGCACGCTCATCTCCTTCCTATGTGCCAACGCCAATGTGTTTGCTTGGAAACCTATAGACATGCCGAGGGTACCACGGGAGAAGATCGAGCACTCATTGAATGTCTCGCTGACCACCAAACCAATCAAGCAAAAACTCTAATGATTCATGCCAGACAAGAAGGAGGCTATTAGGGTAGAAATAAAATGGCTCCTAGCTACCGGATTCATAAAAGAAGTGTATCATCCTGAGTGGTTAGCAAACCCTGTTCTCGTTCAAAAAAAGAATAAAGAATGGAGAATGTGCATTGATTACAATGATCTTAACAAACACTAGCCCTAAAGACCCCTTTGGTCTACCTCGGATAGACGAGGTTGCAGACTCCACCAACGGTTGTGAACTGCTCTCCTTCCTTGACTGTTACTCCAGCTATCACCAGATTTCCCTCAAGGAAGAAGACCAAATCAAGACGCCGTTCATCATGCCTTTCGGTGTGTACTGCTACATAACCATGTCCTTCGGACACAAGAACATCAGGGTGACATATCAAAGGGCCATCCAGATGTGCCTCGATCAATAGATCAGCTACAACATCGAAGCTTGCATCAACGATGTGGTCAGTCAAGTCCAAGACCGCCGACAATCTCATCGCCGACCTTGAAGAAACTGTTCGCCAACCTAAAAAGGTACAGATGGAAGTTGAACCCTTAAAGTGCATCTTTGGAGTTCTGTCCTGGTATACTCCTAGGCCATCGTCAGTGCCCGTGGCATCAAACACAACCATGACAAGGTCTTTGCCATCACCAATATGAAATGTCCAACCTGCATAAAGGACATACAGAAGCTTATAGGCCGCATGGCTGCTCTACACCGCTTCATATCGTGCCTCAACGAAAAGGGACTACCATTCTTCAAACTCCTCAAGGCCTCCGAGCACTTTTCCTAGTCGGAGGAGGCAGATATAGCTTTCGAGCAGCTCAAGTTGTTTTTAATAAAGACTTCGATCATGATGGTGCCTCGACTAGATAAAACTCTACTCATCTACATCGCCGCCACTTCTCACGTCGTTAGCACAACTATCCTCATCAAACACAAGGAGGCCAGGCATGCCTATAAGGTGCAACATCTAGTCTACTTCATCAGCGAGGTTCTTAACAAGCCCAAAACTCGTTATCCTCAAGTTCAAAAACTGCTATATGCAATTCTGATCACGTCACGCAAGCTCCGCCATTACTTCAAGTATTGCAAGATCGCCGTGGTCACCGAGTTCCCTCTGGGGGACATTCTCCACAACAAAGAGGCCAATGACCGCATCATCAAGTGGGCTATCGAGCTCAGCACTTAATCCATCAAATTCAGAAGAAAGCCTACCATCAAGTCATAGGCGCTCGCTGATTTCGTCGCTGAGTGGACCGAGATCCAAGAACCCATCGTCGCAACTTGCCCCGAGCACTAGGTGATGTACTTCGATGGTGCCCTCAACATCAATGGTGCTGGTGAGGGCATTCTGTTCATTATGTCGACCAAGGATAAGCTCCGATACGTTCTCTGAATACATTTTCTGGCCTCCAACAATGCCGCTGAATATGAAGCATGTCTCCACGGACTTCGTATAGCCGTTGAGCTCGACGTTAAATGCCTCATGGTATATGGGGACTCCGCGCTGGTGGTCAACCAGCTCAACAAAGACTGGTCCAGCTCTAGTGAAAAGATAGATGCATATTGCGTCGAAATCAGGAAGTTTGAAAGAAAGTTCTACGGTATCGAGTACCACCACGTGGTATGAGATCAAAATTAGCATCGCCGACCACCTATCCAAGATAGCCTCTTCTCACACCGCGATTCCACCAGGGGTCTTTCGTTCAAGACCTCTTTACGTCATCTATCAAGGAAGAGAAGGAAGTTCAAGAAGTTCCCCCCGCCAAGCAGCTGGTACTTACAGTACCTTCGCCGGTCACCGATTGGAGGGAACAGTTCATCAAGTACCTCATTAGCGCTGAAGTACCTACCGACAAGACTGAAATTGAACAAGTAATCTATCGAAGCAAGCATTATGTGCTGGTGGACGGTAACTTGATGAGGAAAAGTGCCAAGGAATGAATACTGTAGAAATGCATAACCCAAGAAGAGGGAGTGAAACTACTTCTTGAAATTCACTCTGGTTCCTGCAGCAACCATGCGGCCTCGAGAAACCTAGTCAGCAAAGCTTTCCGAGCTGGTTTTTACTGGCCCACGGCCATCTCCAATACAGAAGACCTCGTTTGACGTTGTGAAGGCTGCCAATTTTTCGCTAAGCAAATACACATGCTGGCACAAGAACTACAGACCATTCCAGCTTCCTAGCCCTTTGCATGCTAGGGACTGGATATGATCGGGCCCTTCAAGCCAATGCTAGGTGGTTTTCGATACGTGTATGTCGCCATTGACAAGTTCTCCAAGCGGATCAAATACAAACCGCTTGTTTCGGCTACTACAAAGAAAGCAGTCGAGCTCTTCAAAGATATCATCCACAGATTCAGTCTCCCGAACAGCATCATCACCGACCTCGGAACTACATTTACTGGTCATCATTTTTGGGACTTCTATGAAGACCGATGCATCTCTATCAAATAAGTCTCCGTTGCCCATCCTACAACCAATGGCCAGGTCGAATAAGCAAACGGCATGATCCTTGATGCCCTCAAAAAGAGGCTATACTAGAAAGAAGAAAAGCATCTGGGCAGATGGTTCAAAGAGCTACCAGCTATGGTCTGGGGGCTGAGTACTTAAGCTAGTGGCAGCACCAGTGTGTCTCCATATTTCTTAGTCTACGGCTCAGAAGCCATACTACCAGCGGACATTGCCTTCCGAGCACCTAGGGTGGAAAATTATGATGAAGAGCAAGCCACAGCTATTTGGACAGAGGACGTCGACAGGGCTGAGGAAGAACGCTTGATCACCTATGTCCGCACAGCCAAATACCTAGAAGGCTTGCGGAGATACTACAACCGCAACATCAATGGTCATTCATCTGCTGTTGGCGATCTCATTCTCCACAGAAAGCAAAAAACCAAAGGGATGCACAAGCTCTCCTCCCCCTAGGAGGGGCCTACGTCATCAAAGAGGTTACCTGACTAGCGTCTTATCGGCTATGTGACTTGATGGAATCGATATCCCCAATTCATGGCACATCGAGCACCTTATACATTTCTATCCTTGAAACGCTCTAGATATGTGTTCTTCACTCCATGATGAATAAAGTTTTGGTTGCCATAATTTATCTCCATTATTTCTCCATTATGATTTAATCTCCACTTATGGTCGCCGAGCTCTAAGCTACTCCTTAACGAACTCCAATACGAGATCGCCATAAATGCTCCACCATGTTTCTCCATATCTCCAACATGTGATCACCATAAACACTCTGTTGCTCTTCTCCATATCTCCGAAATGTTTCACCAATCGCCGAGCAGCACACGTTTTGTTCTATGCTCTATGGAGAAGACCCAGTCTCTGATCTCTCCCTACACATGCTACGGGCTCCGCGCTCTGCGTTATGGGTGGTCAGCTATGGTTCCTTGGTCACGCATGTTCCTCCTACACATGCACGGGCTCCGCGCTTGACGTTATGGACTATGGGCTACCCAAGGCCAAGAGTCCAGTAAAGAAATAACTGCTCGGACACCACTTATACTACGTATATCTCCAAGTTAATTCACAAACCGCCGAGCAGCACATGTTCCGCTCTGTTCTCTATGGAGAAGACCCAGTCTTCGATCTCTCCCTACACATGCTACAGGCTCCACGCTCTGCATTATGGGTGGTTGGCTATGGTTCCTTGGTCACGCTTGTTCCTCCTACACGTGCACGGGCTCCACGCTCGATGTTATAGACTATGGGCTAGCTAAGGTCAAAGAGTTTAGTAACGAACTAACTGCTCAGACGCTACTTATACTACGTATAATTGCACTAGGGTTAACACTACAATGATTCTTCAATGAAAACTAGCAAATTGCATAAACATGCCCATGTCACTTTACAACATTTCTACATACAAATGTCTGTCTGCACCCTTGCGCGTTTTAACTACTCTATTCAGTTATTACGGCATGTTCTCCGAGTAGATCATTGGGCTTCGCCATCGCCGTCCATCTCACCGAACAGGTCGATGTCATTGGCTAGCTTCTTCGCCGCATCTTCCACCTCATCTTCCAGCTGCTAGTGCTTCGTCGCGCCCGCTCTCCGGCGAATCCAACCCCTATCGCTTGAAGGTCAACTGTAGGGTAATGGGACCAGACCACCACCATGGCGTGTGTAATGGCGGTGATGATGGCGTCATGGTTGAAGCTCTCCCATGCCACCTTACACCTTTCGATGATGGTGTCCGAACACGGCGACCTACCATTAGGCTAAGGAGCCGCTTCTAGGTCGATACAGTCAAGCACTGGTTTGACTCCAGTGACTACGGAATCGAACTTGTTCCTCTGGGTCTTGGCCTCCTGCTCCAGCACATCGAACTATGCCTTAACCCTCCGATGATAGTCTACAGGCATCACAAGGATCCATCAAGCCAAGAAATTACTCCACCAGTGACTCTGGCCATGAAGTACTCACCTTTCAGCTCCTTGGCTAGCTTCTCCGCTCACCCTGACTCCTTTGTCTTCTCCTCTTGGAGTTGCTCGATGGCTTGGCGCAGCTAGCTGAGCTTCGCATCTTGCTCTACAAGCACAACAGTTATCAGCCACAATATGACTTTTTAGCAGTGTAAAGTAATTTCATCGATCCGCCATACCTTTCTTCTGCTCGAAGACTTTTCCGCAGCTACTCGGACTTGGTCTTCAGCTGCTTGGAAGCACCCGTTAGCTGCTCAGAGATAGTAGCTAGCTGCTCGGACTTGCCCCGTAGCTGCTCAAACGCGGTCGCTAGCTGCTCGGATAGGACGCCCTTCTGGTGTTCCAGGTCTCGCGCGTTGGACTCAGCAAGGTCTCGCTCGTGCTGGGCCCTCTGGATGTTCTTCTCCATAAGCTTCATCGCCTCTTTGAGCTTTTCATTCTCCTCGGTGAGGGGCTCCATCCTCTTGATTAGCTAGCGATGTTGTTTGACAGTCTTAGCTATGCCCTGCAAAAGCAATAAGATTATGAAGAACTCCATTCTCCGACAACATAGATAGCCATCGCCAATGCAACACTGACCTTGATCTGCTTCACCACCGTAGACAGGGTGGATTCTAGTCTCCTAAGCTCCCTGGTGGTGTCCTCCTCTTCAACAACCACCACTTCGTCACCCCACTTGCGAATGATTCGGACGGCTTGAGGTCGTGATTCCTCATGCTCGATCTCTTCCACCTTGTCCTCCTCCTCTGTAGCAGGAGGCACTACCAGGGGGCTCGGTGGCCGGATAGTGTGTTCGACCACACCCTTCGACACCTCAAGGAGCGCCGTTTGCTCCTCGGGCGCCACCGGCTTATCCACCGCAGACTCCGGCATAGGGTCCACAACTTTAGCTGCCGCCTTTGAAGACCTGGTGGTTTTTACCGTCACCACGGGCATCACTGCCGACCTATCTGCCATCACCACCAATCGTTCATCGCCGCCAAGTACATTAGCAGCGGAGGCCGACTTCTCTGTAGGCCGCTGAGCACCCGGGAACTCTAGGACGTGGTCTGCCGGCGTTGCCTCTGCTCCGGGACCAGCCCTTGGCTGTTCATCAGTCTAGACGGGTGGGATCACATCCTCCGTACACCTTGCACTGCATTAGATCAACTTGTTAGTCGCCAATAGAGATAAGGATTCGATAGCAAAATAACTCCAGAACATGGATACTTATGTGTCGGCCTACCGGTACACTTTCCTGAACTGGCGTTGCCTTCCAGAGCCTCCAGGCGCGGCCCTAGGGTCGACTTGCGCATCCTGGGGTGCAGGTCTTGTGGCCTCCACCATCGGCCTCTCCTCCTCCTGTCGCTCTAGGACTCCCATCGCTTGCTGCTCAGGGACTCCCATCGCCTGCTGCTCGGGAACTCCTGTTGCCGACCACTCGGGGACTCCCTCCCCTCCCTTCGATTGCTCCTCCATGCATGTGTTGCACGGAGGCACCTTAGTGCTCGGTGGAGGATCCACTAGCACTTCATCGTCATCCGACCACTTGGACATTGCGGCGCTCTACGTCCGAGTGGTCTCATCGCTGCCAAGCGAGATGTCGTCCGGTTGGTGGGGGACAGCACCTACCGTCTTCCTCTTCTTCTAGGCTAGTTCATCTACCACTACCCTCTTCCCCCAGACTTTCTATGACACCAGGGGGGTACTCTCTGTCTGACCAGCGTCAGCACCTCTGAACTCTGATGAGGAACTGATGGCACCTTCCTTAGGCTACATTGGTGACCGGGCATCCACTGCTTGTAGCCAATCACCTCTTGGCACGCCCGAGAAGTACATCGCTCTTTCCTTCGAATGGATCTTTGCATAAGTGAATCAGTTCACTGCTCGGCAACAATCATGGATAAAAAGCATAATGAACAAAACAATTGGGATGGTTACCTAGGGAGGCGGATTCTTGCAGTTAAAGGGCCTTGTCTGCCATGACACGTTGAACGAGGCAAATGGAGTAAATAGCTCTGCAGCTCACTCTTGCACATCGTCCCTCGATAGCATCTTCGTCCTCTCTCGGGTGCCATCGGTGTTGCCCTTGAAGTCATAGCTTGCGTGCACCCTTGCAGGGCTGGACACAGCGCACTATGAAGCTCACTGCCACCAATCCACCATTGGTCTTCATGCCCTTTATTAGGTCAAGGAGCTCCCTCACCTTCTCCATGTTAGCACTACTCAGCTTCTCTGACCAACTTTTCTGACTCTCCGGGATGTGATCGACGTCGCAACGGATGGCAGGATGGCTCTGCTTCATGTAGAGCCACCTGGCGTTCCACCCCTTCAGCGATGTGTTTAGCGGCATAGTAAGGTACTCACCCACCATTCCATCGCATAGCTAAAGATACACGCCGTCGACCACCTTGGAACCGTCGCCGCCCATCTTCTTCAACCAGAATAGGTGTCTGAAGAGGTTGAAGTGCGGAAGAACCCCCAGATAGCTTCGTAGAAGTGGATAAAGATTGAGATGTGCAAAATGGTGTTTGGGTGGAGGTTGCATAGACTAACTCTCTAGAACTCCAACAAATCCCTCAAGAACGGATGAATAGGAAATCCTAATCCATGCCAAAAGTAGTCCTCAAATACTACAACTTCATCGGTATGAGGCATTGGATAGGGCTCACCAAGGGCCAGCCGCCATCCGGTGGTGACGTGGTCAGGAAGAACGCCCACCTCTACCAATCTGTTGAGCTCTGCCTCACCCATGCGCGATGGCACCCACTCTTCATCATGGCTGACTCTGGCGCTTGCCTTCTTTGGGTTAGTAGCTCCCTTCTTCGGTGCCATTTCTCAGATCTAGTTTGGGATTGGCGGCAAAAGTGCATGCGGCTATGAATCTAGAAGCACAAGGGCTGAGGAGGAAGATGAAATGGCAAAGTGGCAAAGGTGGGAGCATAGGGTGCGGCGGCGCAGTTACAAAGCACTCCCCCACCTTTTCGCATTCAAGGGTTTTTGGGAAACTGCTCCTAGATTTGCGCCTCTCCGAATTCTCCGCAACCACATGGTGGGCCATTACCTAGGCCTTCACGCAGATACAGCCCGTATCGCTCACTTATTGCCGCAATTTGTTATTGCTCACCGAATATTCACCGACTTCTCCGCCAACTATTATGGCTCAGTAATTACTACTGTATAGCCATTGCTCTAGTATTTTCTTCGCAATTTGTTTTCTCCAAGATTTCCTCTTGTTGCTCGAGGACTGCGTCAGCATTACATCTCGGTTCCTCACCGCATTGGGGACTTTCTTCTATTGACTACTGTTTCTGGCCCTGGCACCACATGACCATGTCACCTACTATCAGGCTAGGGGACTAAGTGGGCACACTTCACCTTGCGGTAAATGTGCTTTTTCTCATTTTAGGGCTACTGCCCGGGGACTAGCTGCCTGCTCGGTTACGTCACCTACTATCAGGCTCGGAGACTTAGTGGGCACACTTCATCTCACGGTGAGTGTGTTTGCTTTATTCTGGAAGACTCCATGCCTCTTGAAGCTGAAGAAGGCTATCTCCTTTTCTTGTGGTTGGACTCTAAGTGGGCACACTTGGTCCACTGCGAAGAAATTTTCGATTCTGAACTTGAGCTCCTTACACCCTTATGGCAGGCCGTACTTGAGTCATGCTGCTCAGCGATGGTTCACACTGCTTGGCGATGGTTCACACTACTCAGCGATGGTTCACGCTGCTCGGCAACTGCTCACAACTGCTCAATAACTCATCACGGTGGTCGGACCATGAGTTTGACTGCTCGGCTTTGTTCACACTTGCTCGGACAAGCTCAAGACGGCGTTGCACAACATGTACAAGGCGCTCAGGGACTAGCTGTGGGGGGTACAACCCCAGATACCCATGGCAGACCACATGGGCTGTGCCCCTAGGGGCAGGCCAACCCACACGACGAAGCCTTGCGGGGCACGACACTGCTCGGCGCCTCCCATAAGACACCGAGAAGATATCCTGAAGATACTACGAGATATGTTAGGATACGTATGATCCCATGATTCCTGTAATCTGTTATTACTTTCTGGTTATCTCTCAGATCTAACCGACTTGTAACCCTGCCCCTTGGACTATATAAGGCGGGCAGGGACCCCCTCCAAACACACACAATATCATACGATAGCCAATACAATCCAACAGACCATAGGAGTAGGGTATTACGTCATACTGATGGCCTAAACCTATCTAACTCGTGTGTCTCTGTTGCCTTCTTGTTCTCGATTACGCGCATCTCTGCCGATCAATCTACCTTCGTGGAATACCCATCGGAGGACTGCCGATGATATTTTGTCGACAATAGCCTTGATAAGATTGGGGCTTGACTTTTCACTGCCGGGTCAAAAATGGTGATGATGATGGAGTTCTATATTTTTGCTCGTAATTATACCTATCATCGTTATTGTTTTTCTTTCTTTATTTTCATTTCCTCCCCTTGGATGCAAGGATGGTTGAAATATATGCTAGGGAACCAGGATCAGATTTGTTGCTTTGATATCCTCAATTTCCTGGAGTTGTATTCTTTGTTGACTACAACACGTGGGTGTTGATAACCAAAATTGTCAAAAGTGTTATATCTAGAATTCCCATCAAAAATAGGTTTAGCTAGGTTTCCTAGATTGGCTATGTCAGTTTTGGCACTTAGGGCCTGTTTGGCACAGCTTACAACAGTTTCATGAGCTGTTGAGCTATTTTTTTTTTGCCAAACAGTCATTTTCAAAACAGCTTCATGGGTGAAGCTATTTTTTTCCTTCTCTCACTAAAGATTTAAGTTGGAATGAAGCTAAAAATAGTAGCTTATCCTAGTTCTCTTCCTTCATGAGCTGTAGGTGAAGCTATTTGCCAAACACCTTTTCCAAAATAGCTCAGCTTCACTAAAAAGCTACTTGTCAAGCTATTTAAAAAATAGTTTCGCTAGAATTTGAGCTGTGCCAAACAGACCCTTAGTCAAAATGCATAACAGACTCTACCATTACATTTCTTCTTGTTGAGGTGATCGAAAAAGATATGTGGATCATCCAATTTGGAATCCTAAAAAAAGAAATTTTGATTTTGGGGAACAGATCTAGCAGAAACCGGCTAAGCTAGATTTGAAAACTCATTCAAATTGAAGAGTGGACTTCACCATTGCATTCCTCTAGTTGAGATGATAGAAAACACATAAATTGTCATAGAACTGACCAATTTATAAGAGCACAAGTACAATGGCAGCCCGCAAGCGGTCGCACTGTCATACTTGAGCCCATATAAATCTGGTAGTCCGTCGAGTACCATGATGGGTCTCGATTAACGATCCACATACAACCAAGATCGTACATGATTCAACATACATGTCACATGTTACATACAGTTCACAAATATAGTTCATTCATCAGAGTATGAAATAAGGTTATTACAAACCAAGTTCAATAGATAGTAGCAGGAAGCAAATTAAAGTTTGAAACTAGCATTTGCCAACATAGTTCAAATACAGTGCCAACTCATGATCACAATCCACAAAAGCATATAAGAAGGATTCTTAAGGATGCCTGCCTAGGGCTCACTCCTCATCCACGGTGGGACAAAAGCAGTGCTTGTAATAGTCCGTGATAAACTGTATCATCTACAACAATGGGAATAAAACCCTGAGTACAAGAAGGTACTCAGCTAGACTTACCCATCATAAACCAGAAATAAATTGACTCCAAGGATTATGCAAGGCTTTATAAGTAGAGGTAGCTTGACAACATTTTTACATAAAAGCGATTAACTCGGTTATATAATTATACTTTGGTCAAGTTAATTATAGCTATTCATCTCTAGATTAGCAACTAACCTGTGCCAAACATGTGGTATATCACTTGATACCATACAATAGTAACCATAGCCGATGTAGTAATTCCACATTTATCCAAACCATCACATTCCATAATACAATTACTACGATGTTGGGACTAGCCAAGTTTCTCATTGTCTAGGAGAGACGGTGATTCGAATAAATTTCAACCAGCTGGGAATTTATTCCTAACACAAACCCAGCCAGACCAGATCAACAGTCACCTTAGGTCACCTTTGGTACAACTCAAGTCCACATTTCGTGGGTTTGCCCAGCACCGCACAATCAGGGACAACCAGCTTCCAAGACGATCAGGCCTGGCCTACCCTTGGGCTCATGTCTGGCTCCCCGCACATCCTTACTACCATCCCGAGTGTGCACTTTTACAAAACGGGGCCCGACCTGAGTTGAGCTACTCAGCTTCATGGTCGGAACGAGTTATCTGGCCAGCTAAGTGATAGGCATGCTGTTCAATCTTGTCAGAAGCACCAACAATGGTACGGTCCTTAATCGGCACGGATGGAATCACATGAGTCAACCTTACACATAGACTCCGCCCAGCCTCCATTTACATTACCCCATGGTTCTTTTCCACGATAGCAAATATAGCCAACCATGCTTCGGTATCCACCTATATCTTGCAGGTGACAGAAAATCACTCAACTTCTACCGGTCTATGCATGGCTAAGCATATATTTGATCCTGGACCTACACAGGGTTAAAGGTATATGTATCTAGACAAGGTAGTTCCATGTATCAGGTATTTCAATCAACTCTTATAACCTAATGCATCAAACATAAAGGACTCAAGTAGTATTTTCGTAAACATGGGAGACTTAGAATGCTCTAGGGCTTGCCTTTGAGGAAAGAGGTGGGTCGGTGATCTGGGCACTCAGGGAGCTCTTCGGGAGTCTACTCCTCTTCTCCTAGAGCTACGGCTTGAGGAGTATCCTGCTGACCCTCTTCCTCTTCTTCGTTGAACTCCAACAACGTTATCTCTTCAGACGATCCTATATGCATGAGCATGAAATAAGATATCATGAATGCATATACGATGACACATGTAATATGATATAACATGATGAATGCATCCTCATAAGTACTTTTAATAGCATGGTATTAAGGTAATAACAAGTGCATCCTATTCTACTGAGTAGGTGCATATCTCTTCTCTACTACTTGAGCAATCACTTCTGTAAATTATTTTCTAGACTATAAGACAGCAGCTACTTGTTTTGACCTTAACTAGAGTTATATACATTGAAATAATATGATTGTGGACATTCTAGAAATATTATGAAATTGTCTACAACTTTCTTTTAATACCCTTGATGTGATTCAATAGTTATCTAGGTCAAACAATTCAGTTAATCAAATCTGTCCAGAGAGAAAACATTTTGGATAGCAAACTTCTAACGGCCAAAACTCTTATACCCTAAGGCCTATGACTATGAAAATTTAACACAAGGTAGATCAGTAAGTTATCTACAACTTTGTTATTAACAAGTTTTATAGAAAAGACCATTATCACCATGAAATGATCAACTCAACCAAAACTATACATGCAGCCATCTAGTTGAATTATAAAGCAATAATTAATTAGTTGCATACAACCAATTGCTCTTAAGCCTTACTACTAACATCAATAGTTCATTTGTATCACAAGTACCATAGAAAACATCATGGTCAAGCACAATTTATTTATCTGAATGCATTTATTAATTTAATTAGATCATTAAGTGAAATAACAAACATATAACAAATGTGCACAATAAATTCTCATAAAATTACTAGTAGCTTCCAAGTGATCCCACTAGACTATTGAAAAAATTTCATACCATTTGGACATGTATGACATCGTCTACAAAAATGACAAGCTAGCAAGGTTTATTTTAGTAAAAATAGTTAACCCTATACAAAAGTGTTAACAATAGATTTTATATTTTTCTTAACTTCATCCTAGTGCCATAATACTGTACAAAAAGTTGCATAGCAATATGTTACTTATTTTTGTCCCTATAATTTTCCTCAGAAAACACCATTTATTAATAGATAAATAGAAAGACCCTACTTCAATCAAGTCTACATGCAAGTTTATTATTTTTCCTAGCTAGAGCATGTCAACACAAGACCAGCAAAATTGGAATCACAATTTTATCACATTCATAGCTCAAGTTACACATTTTACAAGATTGCAAACATTCAAAAAGCACTTATCAAGCTACATTTTATTCACCTAGAAAAATACTAGAAACAGTACAGTTCATATTTTTATAAAATACTACACTTCATAAGGAATCCAAAAAATTTGGTTCACCAAAATTGGACACTCCTAGCTCTAGATATCATTTTTCAAAGTTAGCCCAAAAATCTGGAAAAGAAATAAAACTAAACCCTAATTGTAGTCACTGACACCTGGGACCCACGGGTCAGCGGACCCCACATGTCAGTGAACCGAAAAAGGGACGCAGGTTTGACCGGCGCTAGCTCGACGACGGTGAACTCTCCGGCGAAACCGACCCCACCATCGTGCTCTCCTCACTCATCTGCATCGACTGGTGCCGGTGGTGGTAGCGCGGATGCACCGGAGCATGCTCGTCATCGGCCATGGCAGCATGGCGGCACTGCACGGAGGTACGCTAGCTGCTACAGGCCACGGCAAGGCCCGGCGAGAACCACATGGGCTCTACGGTGACTACTCGAACCTACAGAGACTACTTAGGTTAAGTGGGACACGCCGACGAGGTCTGTCCACGTGCGAGGTGGTGTGGCGGCGAGAGCACGGCGGCGTGGCCCGTCGTGTTCCACACCTGCGAGGCGATGATTCGCCATAGCGTCATGCCAAAAGCTAGCACACCCTAACCAATCTCTAACGCGAAGAAGACAAATGAATGCGCAAAGGAGCCGAGCAGCGGCGAGCTCGCCATGAAGGCGGCCATGAAAGCCAAGATTTCATCGAGGATGAGAACGGCGATTTCGCCCTCACCATAGCTCGCCTGGCCTTGCTATTGCGTCGAGGAGGTAGAGAGGAAGATGGCACAACTGCTGACTAGGTGGAGACGACAATGGTGTGGTGGCATGGGCGCTAGCCGACGGTGGAGCAGCGTGGTGATGCGGCGGCGCTCGGTGCTCCCGCTGTGCGCGCGTGAGAGAGAGAGCAGTGGAGAGGGAGAGAGCGTGATGGAGTGAGTGAAATGGACAGCGCAGCTTCTCCTTAAGTGCACGCCAACCCGCTGTGGTGGGGGACCGACACCGGCCAATGGTGGCCACGTGGCGGCCAGGTCCTGCCCACTATCGGCCACGACGGCGTGATGCCACGGCCATCAGAGCACCCCGTGTTCGTCTGACAGCGCCAAAATAACCCTTCCAATCTCCTAAACCAAAGCGAGTTAGTGCACGACGCTAAAACTAAATTTGTAGAGCTACATACCAGCTCCAACTTTGCTTAAGTGCTCTAGGTCTAACTCGAGCTGGTTATGGAGTTAAATCATCACAAAGTCAGGCACATCAACACTGTTAGAGTAGTTAGACTTAGAAAATTTTCAAGTTCCAAAAACAGTACAATGTTGATACTTGTGAGCCCTAAATGACCAAGTTAGGCACTGAATTAGCTCATGACCCAAAAATAAAAGTTGTTATACTACTTGAGTTCTACAACTTTGTTTTAGGGTACACAGCCATGCAAAGTTTCTAAAGTGATGTTCAACTCCAGTCAAACATACAACTTGGAAATGAAAGCCTACACTATAACCATGACTTAGAGACCAAACTAGCCTTAGTCATGAATACCAAAGTTGTTCCTAGTGACATTCTAAACATGTTTAAGGTATTCCTAAGGTTCCACACACATTGATACATTGGTTACATGTAAACCCTAGCATAGGCAAGGCATTTAAGTGACAACACATGCAATATAAGCCAACATAGAGATACTAATTGAGATGCTCATGCTCATAAAGGATCAATGATGCTTATGTTCATGAAATGCCAAGGCTAAATGCAAGCTTAACACCTAGGGTGTTATAGCCACTCCCTCTTATAGAAATCTCATCCCAAGATTTGCAAGACCTACCATTCTTTGAAAAAGGCAGGATAAACCTCACGTAAGTAATCCTCTCGTTCCCACGTGGCATCTTTTTCACTATGGTTATTCCACACCACTTTGTAGAACTTAATGACCTTGCTCTGTGTTACTCTTTCCATCTCTTCTAAAACTCGGATTGGTTTTTCTTCATACGTCAAATTCGATTGGAGCTCAATGCTAGTGGGTGCAATGGTTTCCTCAAGTATGCGAAGACATCTCTTCAACTGAGAAACATCGAAGACATCGAATATAGCACTCATCTCTAGGGGAAGTTGTAACTTGTAAGTGACATTCCTTTCCGTTCAGTAATCTTGTATGGCCCTATATATCTAGGTGCAAGCTTTCTTTTCACTCCAAATCTCTGTACTCCTTTCATGGGTGACACTTTTAAGTATACATAGTCTCCCACTTCAAAAGTCAGTGGTCTTCTTCATTACTGCAAACATGGCGCTCATAGTGGGACTAGAACTGTTGGCCCACTCATCCCGATCTTGGATCAACGCATTGCTGTTGCGCTGTGCCCATACTATTGTGGACGGATCCATCCGAGGAAAGGTACTAGCGGCACTATCGGTAAGCTCATCCCTATGCTGCTGACAAATCTGACTCGGTACCTCGAAGGCTACTACTTGGGCAGCATCCCAAGGAGTTCTTCCTTCAGATTCTGCCTTCCATTCCTACTAGAAGGGTGCTTGGGTATGAGCTGGTATGGTCAGCCATACTTCATACCATGGTTGTCCCTTCAGGTATACTTCATTCCAGTAATAGAGGGGCGGTTCATAATACCCCGCATAGTGCAAGACTCTCCAAAGTAGGGCAGGTGTTCCAAACATCAATAGGAAACTCTCACTTCCAGCCGATGCTGCCATCTGTACCAACAACATGTGCAACTCTCATGAGACAAAGTCATAATGGATAAGAGTTACATAACCGAGTAAGATATTTATCAGGGGAGGAACAATGCAAGTATGTAATAATAATTTATCATGATGTATGCACGTTCCGTACGTCCTTACAAACTTAGGAAAAAAAATTATTTCTAACGACATACACGGTGGCATACATACGTTCCCTCATATATAGCGTAGCTAGTCGGGCTACACATTTCGCTGTTACTGTACCTACACAAGAATTTCATTTTAGCCCAACCCCACAATTATATATGCAGAATGTAAATCTGGGCTCTAGGTTGTAACTAAATACTGTCGCACCCAATTTTGCATAGCAAAATCAAGTACTCATACATGTGTGCCCAGGATGTCCAAACACACATATACCATCAAATTGTAATAATATCAAAGTAAAGTACTTTATTACATCGCATATCTCATCATACTGTTATCACATAGTCCTGCTCATTGGCAACATTATTACACAAAGCGAAAATCTAAGCCCAAACTGCCACAGGGACTCCAACTGGTGAACATCAATCTAGTAGTCCTGGACATCCTCTAGAAACTCTTCATAAATGTTATTTGTTACCCATTCAGGATTTTTATTGAATGTAAAACAAGTGTAAGCTCACCATGCTTAGCAAGTATATCAAAGGGATCTATGAGGCTCAAAGGGTAGACACGGTTTGACTGCGGTTTGCAATTTTAGTTGATCAAGTTTTAGCATCCTGGATCACTACTTTAGTGAATAATCCCAACCCAAGTGGTAATAGTGAATAATCAAGATTATATCCATTTCGCAACCATCCATAGTAACCACTAATCATGAAGGATCCAGATCACTCGTATCCATGAGCACGACTATTATAACAGGTTAAATATTTCTACAAAAATTGTACAACTTTACCCACCGAGCCATGATTCCCAATGCCGGGGTTTGCAAAGCCCACAACACCTCTACCTAGCAAGTGTGGTAGGGTTTCACTACGTAACCCTTCACTAGTCGCACTAACAAGTCGTAGCTGCTAACGTTTCAGCCGTCTAGCCATATGTGGCCCTCCTCTAGGAGTGGCACGCATGGTTGTAGCATGGTACACACCCTAGTAGGAAAAGAAACATACCAAGTAGTGTCCCCCTCTTGCCCTTTCGACAAGCTACAGATGAGCTAGTATAATCTAGGTAATAGGTTAAAGTCAGAGCCATATGACACTCGGGGTTATACGAAACCTCCTGGGTGGCCGCTTCAGGATTAAGTCCTTATGGAGAGGCACTAGAGCACTCAACCTCGTACTCTAGCCCCCTAATTGTTGCTAAAAAGTTCTATTTTAACATATTGCATAGTACCTTTAATCATGTTTAACAATTATTTATGTTGAGCGCTGCAGCATCTATCCAAAATGCTTCCCAAACCATAGGTAACAAGGATACGTGGTACAAGTAGTAATCTAGGTAAAGTCCTTAAAGGTAATTCAAATTTAGACACATGCATGTATATGAATTGTAGAGTTCATAGGTACAAGGGGCCTTTGCTACACTTGCCTTCCTCAAAGTTTTCTTCCTGGTACTGCTGATCTCCCAACTGGTCCTCAGAAGCCTCAAACTGATCACCCTCTAAACTGATCACTTGCCTTCCTGCTACACTTGTATTTCTGTAAATAAACTAAACTCAAATTTGAATTTAAACTAATAAAATCTAATTTAAACAAATTATGGATGGTGCACAGTATTTCCTAAAACTACAGGGGCTAAAACGAATAAAAATAGGACTGAAAAGTAACTCTTTTGAATTGTATTGGACCGCGGGTTGATTCACTGAAAACCCGAGGGCTAAACTACAAAAGAGCTAGCTAACCGCGGGTTGACCCATGTGGCTGCTGACTAGACGGCCATGTGGCTACATGGGATTGGTGTAGTGCACCACGAGTGTGGTGGGCGCATTGACGCAGCGCTGAGGACCGTGTCCATGGGTCCACAGTGGACCGATATGACCCCAAAGGGGTATGTTTTAATCCCAGCCGTTCGCTGATGATCTAACAGCGCAGGTGAACGAAGGGACCTCCCTCACCGACGTGCTATGCCCGCACGGTGGCGCCATGGGTGCTGGTGGGCCAAGCTCGCTAGTGTCACTGGTACGGGCGATTTCGGCCACCCCAGACCAAGCCGAGGGTACGAGAACGATGAGTGCATCAACATGAGTCCGATACGACAGAAAGGTAGGGTGGGGAAGCATGTCGGGACGATGGCCCCACGGCGGTGCCATGGACGGTGTGATTGGAGCTCGCTGATATGACGCTCTAGGGCATCAAATACCAAAAGGAAGGCATGGGAAGTACGAGCGGCTCACCATGAGCCCAGAGAAGACGTTCACGGCATCCGGGAGGGCTCCAAAGGGGTTTAGCGACGTACGACGGTGGCTGGAGAGAGAAAAAGGGCATGGGTGAATGCAAATTCGAGCGATTCATTGCCAAAATGAAGAAATGAGGGCACCTACGGATGCAGTGAGTCACGGCGGAGCTCCGAGGTGTGTCGGCGTCATTGATTGGGCACTGGAGCGGGCGGACTACGGCGGCAGTGCGAGCTTGAGCGTGGATGGGGAAAAGGGAGAAAGGGAGAGGCTCGGCTTGGGGTTTTGTAGGTGAGTGGCGAGGTAGAGATGGGAAGTGGTGTGGTGGAGTTGTGAATCATGGGATTTCGAATCCCTTCCAGGCTGGCGCGGGCACGGCGGTGAGCTGCCGTACATGGCGTGCGCCATCGCCGAGACGAAGAAGGAAGGTGAGGCGGGCGGCTGACGAGTGGGTCCTAGTTGCCAGAGAAAGAGGAGGGAGAGGCAGCGCATGATGTGGGCGCATGGTAGGCCTCCACCTAGGCTAAGCAGCGCGCCAAGCTAGGCTGCGGTGGTGGGCTACCGGCGCACGCGCGTGCGAGCGAAGGAAGGGCACCAGAGCGGGCCTCGTGTGCGAAGGAGGGAAGGGAGGGGAGGCATGGGGCTAGGCCGCCAGCAGGCCATGGCCAGCTCCAACATTGGACGGGCTGGACCGCCTCTGAAGTTGGGCTAGGAAAGGGAGAAAGAAGAAAGTTTTCTAAAAGAAAATCCTTCCTATTTTCAAAGCTTTGAAAATTGATCAAATTCAAATGAAATTTGAATTCAACCTCAAACATCCTAGCCCTACACTCAACCAAAAACTAGTATGCTTTGGCATGAATGCAACAAACATATTTTTAAACCTTATAGTTAATTTTAATTAACCAAAATTTATTATTTGGCCAAGGTTAAAATGCATAGAAAATCAAATAAATGCTCAAAATTAATTACTAATTTGCAAATGAAATTTTAGGGTGTTACAACCCTACCCCCATTAAGATGAATCTCGTCCTCGAGATTAGGGTGATTCAAAAATATTAGGATAGTTAGATTTCAGATCATCTTCTCTTTCCTAGTTTGCCTCATCCATTCAAATGCCCGTTCCACTAAACCTTACACATTCTTATAATCCTGCTCCTTATGATTCTCTCTGCTGTTTCCAAGATTCTTACTGGATATTCTTTGTATGATAGATCCTCTTGGATATCTAGTTCATCCAAGGGTAACTCTTCCTCAAGTACTCTCAAACATTTCTTAAGCTATGATACATGGAAGACATCATGAACACCTGAGAGTTGTTTCGGTAATTCTAGCTAGTAAGCAACTTCTCCTCTCCTGTTGATGATCTTAAAGAGTCCCACATACCTGGGTGACAACTTTCCCTTGGTATGAAACCTCTTAACTCCTCTCATAGGTGAAACTTTGAGGTAAACAAAATCACCAATCTCAAACACCAAATCCTTTCTTCTCATGTCAACGTAGCTTTTCGGTCGAGACTGTGCGACCTTCAAGTTTTGCCTTATTATTTGTACCTATTTCTCTACCAGTTGCAAAACTTCTGGTCCAAAGACTTCACTTTTCCCCGTTTGATTCCAAAATAGTGGTGTCCTGCACTTTCTGCCATACAGCGCTTCAAATGGTGCCATCTTAAGACTTTTCTGGTAGCTTTTATTATAAGAGAATTCAGCATAGGGCAAACTCTTATCCCAACTTGTTCTGTACTGTAGAGCACAAGCTCTCAACATATCCTCTAAAATCTGATTTGTTCTCTCAGTCTGCCCACCTGTCTGAGGATGATAAGCTAAGCTAAAGTTCAACTTCGTGTCCATGGACTCATGCAACTTCTGCCAAAAATGAGATGTGAACTGTGTACCCCTATCTAAAACAATTTTCTTCAGTAATCCATGTAAACATACAATCCTTTCCATGTATAGCACTGCCAACTTTGCACTAGAATAAGTTGTCTTGACTAGAATGAAATGTGCTACTTTTGTCAGATGGTCTACAATTATCCAGATAGAGTCATATCTTCTCTGTGTATGGGGTAATCCCACTATGAAATCAATTCCAACTTCTTCCCATTTCCACTCAGATATCTTTATAGGTTGAAGTAAACCTACTGGCCTCTGATGCTCTGCCTTTACCCTCTGGCATGTATCACATATGACCACATGTTCAGCTACATCTCTTTTTAGTCTATACCACCAATATCTCTCTTTAAGATCAAGATACATTTTAGTACTCCCTGGGTGTATAGAATAGGCCAAGTCATGAGCTTCCCTCAAAATAGACTCTCTAGTAGACTTCACTTCTAGCACACAAATCCTTTTACCAAACCATACTATTCCTTGATCATCCATGTGGAAACCTGGGGCTTTACCAATCACTATACGTTCGGTAATATCTTTAATCTTCTCATCCTTCAACTGTCCCTTACGAATCTCTCGTTCTAAAGTAGGTTCCACCTCTAACTCCATAGTGTTAGCCACAATACCCAAATTCAGGTGTTCAAACTCCTCACACAACTCTTTAGGTAATTGAGTTGCATAGGCCATGTTCACATAACTCCTACTCAAGGCATCTGCTACAACGTTAGCTTTTCCGGGATGATAGTGTATCTCCAAATCATAATCCTTGATTAACTCTAGCCATTTGCGCTGCCTCAAATTCAGATCTGACTCTGTGAATATATACTTCAAACTCTTATGATCCATATAAATCTCACACTTATGACCAATCAGGTAATGCCTCCAAATCTTGAGAGCATGTACCGCAGCTGCTAACTCTAGATCATGAGTTGGATAATTTAACTCATGTTTTCTCAGTTATCTAGATGCGTAGGCAACAACCCTACCCTCTTGCATAAGAACACAGCCTAGACCTTGCCGTGAGGCATCACAATATATAGAGAAGCTTTTGGTAAGATTAGATAAGACAAGCACTAGGGCAGAAGTCAATCTCTTTTTCAACTCCTCAAAACTATCCTCACATTGCTTAGTCCATACAAATTTGGCATTCTTTTCTAATAGAGCAGTCATGGGTTTTGCTAACTTAGAGAATCCCTCGTTGAATCTCCTATAGTACCTAGCCATACTAAGGAAACTCCGAATCTCACTGACATCCTGAGGTGGCTTCCAACTCAACACATCTCTAACCTTCTTGGGATCTACTGCTACTCCTCCATTAGAGATTTTGTGACCAAGGAAATATACTTCTTTTAGCCAGAACTCACATTTGCTAAACTTAGCATAAAGCTGATGTTCTCTAAGCTTCTGCAATACTAGCCTCAAATGTCCCTCATGTTCTTCCTCATTCTTAGAGTAGACTAATATATCATCAATGAACACAATGACAAACTTGTCAAGGTACTCCATGAATACTTTGTTCATCAAATACATGAAGTAAGCAGGTGCATTTGTTAGACCAAAGGACATGACTGTGAACTCATATAATCCATATCGGGTCACAAAAGCGGTTTTTGGAATGTCCAAACATCTTATTCTCAACTGATGGTATCCAGATCGGAGGTCGATCTTAGAAAATACACAAGCTCCCTTCAACTGGTCAAACAGGTCATCAATTCTAGGCAATAGATACTTGTTCTTAATTGTGACCTCATTAAGTGATCTGTAATCTATGTGCATTCTTTGTGTACCATCTTTCTTCTCTACAAATAATACTGGTGCACCCCAAGGTGAAGAACTAGGTTGGACATAACCCTTATCTAACAGTTCCCTTATTTGTTTCTTAAGTTCTACTAATTTATTCACTCCCATTCTATAAGGTTTCTTAGCTATGGGTGCAGTTTCAAGTAAAAGTTCAATTATAAACTCAATATCTCGTTCAGGTGGCATACCTGGTAACTGAAAGCTCTAGTTTGGTTTTGGTTAATTGATGAAACCCTAAGTGCTAACCTAGTTTATCAAAGTGATTGTGAGATAGGTAGCACTACTCCAAGTGATGAAGCAATGGCGAAGATCATGACGATGATGATGGCATGGTGATGATCAAATGCTTAAACTTGGAAAAGAAGAAAGAGAAAAACAAAAGGCTCAAGGCAAAGGTAAAAATTGTAGGAGCCATTTTGTTTTAGTGATCGAGACACTTAGCGAGTGTGATCACATTTAGGATCGATAGCCGTACTATTAAGAGGGGCAGAACTTGTATTGAAATGCGGTTATCAAAGTGCCACTAGATGCTCTAACTCATTGCATATGCATTTAGGATCTAGTGGAGTGCTAACACCCTTGAAAATATTTGTGAAAATATACTAACACATGTGCACAAGGTGATACACTTGGTGGTTGGCACATTTGACCAAGGGTTAGAAACTTCACCGGCGGAGTGTCCGCCCATAGAGCGCGGATAGTCCAACGGTGCCACCGGCGCTCTTTACAGAAAAGACAAAGGTCACTCAAAGTGACTGGACGTTGGTCTCGGTTGGACCAGCGCGTCCGGTCACTAGCAGCAGAGGGCGCGTGATGAGTACAGGCCCGATCTTCCGAGAGGTAGCCGATAAGTTCGATTTCGTGGAGATCTCGACGTTCGTGATCCGGCTTCAAATCAGACACGATTCGAACCCTGCAACCATTACACCATTGCTCCGTTGGTTATCAACCAAGCACAACTTGATTGACCTCGCCAAGAAGGCTTTTCCTACAAGCGAATCGAAGAGCACAAGCAAGAAGGTAAAACACGCAATCTGAAATTGCAAATATGAATGACGCGAATATCAATAGAGGATTCAAGAACTCGGTTCCAAAGGACTAATCGACATAGTGGAGGAGATCAAGAACGGGGGCCCTAGATCACTGTAAAAGGATTTGTCACCATAGTTACAATGAACGATTCAGTTTCTCGATGGAAAACTAAACTCTAAACAAAAACCCAATTGTGTAGCAGCGGCGGCGGCTGTGTTTATAGTCTAAGACTCGACCTAGGGTTGGGGACGGCTAGGGGTTGGGCGCCCACAACTTGGGCTTAAGGCCCGACATGATACATGGCCAAGTTGGCCCAAATAGGTGACGCAGCACCTTGCCGTGGTCACACAGAATGATCCACTGACCTTCTGGAGCTGGGACCAGATCCAAAACGACGGCGTCGTCGTCCCCTTTCCAACGCATCCAAGAACGGCCCGTTTCGATGTCGTATGAGAAAGTTATGACCGAAACAGTGACGACGTGTCTGCTGAATCCGAGGGCGACGTGGCAGCTGAGTTGGGAACGAATTGCAACTTGGGGAAGACCATGGCGTCGGTGTGTCCAGCGTGGCGATGTCCTCATCATCCTCCCCTTCTCGAATTGGAGTCATCCTCGACTCCATCTTGGCGATGTCCTCATCATCCCCTCCTTCTAGAATTGGAGTCGTCCTCGACTCCATCCCATCATCAGCAAACTCCTGCAAAAGGTTAGTGACAGCAGGCAATGCACCAGACATAAAAGGTTGACAAAACATAGTATAACATGGTGCATCAAGATTATCACATAACTCAGCAGTAGCAGAAGTTGTAGCAAGAAAAGCACCTCCTTTTAACTTAATCCCATTATTTTTAGCAATGTCTGTTGGAGGTTTATTTTTTGATCTCATTAGCATGTTTAATAATATCTGTAGGAGACAAAGGTAGCAATGTAATTTTCTTGTCCTTATGTATGATAGTGTATGTATTAGTTCTACCATGGTGTAAAGCATCATTATCAAATTCCCATGGGCGACCTAACAAAATGGAGCAAGCTTGCATAGGGACAACATCAAAATCAGCAGTATCATGATAAGAGTCTATGAAAAAGCTAATGCATGCTGATTTAGTTACCTTAGTCTTACCACTATTATTGAACCATTGAAGTTTATATGGATACGAATGTTGTCGTATGGTCAAGCCAAGCTTGTCAACCAAATCTGAACTTACCAAGTTGTTGCAACTCCCGCTATCAATGATAGTGAGAACACGACAACCCTGCACAATGAGATACATGTGGAACAAATTGTGGCGTTGGATCTTCATCTCTTCTTCATGTCCCACATGTGTACTCAACACACACTGCACAAGAAGGCTAGGGTAGTTCGCGGCAGCAGCCACGAAGTCAATGGTGATGGCCTCCTTGTCTTGATCGCCCTCGGTGGGATCTGCATCAATGTTAGCAGCAAGGGCTAAATCATCTTCAACATCACTAGCACTTACATATCCATCTTCGGTAGCAATGAAAGCGCAACAACTGGGGCAATCCTTCATGACATGTCCCATGCCTTTGCATCGGTGGCAAATGATTTTAGAGCTGGACAAGGAGGAGCTAGTAGAAGCACCCGGAGTGCCACCTTTCTTCAGCTGTGGAAACTACATATTAGACAATTTACTTACCCCGAAAGAAAATGGAGGTGTAGATGGCTATGGTGCAACAGGAAGCTTGGGCGTCTCCGGCTCGAAACGCTGCTGAAAATTCCTCCCATTCTTAGACCTGAAAGGCTGGTGTTGTTTGCGTCCCTGTACTTCTCATTCTGCCTTAATAGCAAGATGATACAGTTGGGAAAAATTGCGCCATTCTTTGTAATCAAGTATGTTCTGTATATCATGATTTAAACCACCAAAAAATCTAGCACTAGCATCATGATCATCTTCATTTATACCATAACGTGCTAAACCAATAAGCAATTCTTGATAGTATGCTTCTACTCCTTTATCACCTTGTTTTAAAGTTTGTAGTTTCAAACGTAAATCACGTTGGTAATAAGGAGGAACAAAACGAGATTTCATACGTTGCTTTAAAACATTCTAAGTTTGAGGCACAGCAGCAGCATTATTGGCATTGCAAAGATCACTCCACCAGAACAAAGCAAAATTAGTAAACTCACTAGTAGCAAGTCTAACTCTATGCTCAGCAGGAACATTATGAGAATCAAATTTTTGTTGAACAGCAAGCTCCCAATCTAAATATGCCTCTAGATCAACATTACCAGCAAAAGGAGGTAGACTAAATTTAATTTTAGCAAAAGGATCATTATTACCATGATTATTACCTTCCATACCGCGACGATTGAAGTTGAGGCGGCGACGGGCACCACCGTCAGCATACGCATCTTCATCACCAAAAGCATCCGTATCTTCATCATTAGCACGATAAGGTGGAGGGCGTTGCTCAAGCTGTTCAATGCGGGTGACCAGATTGTTCACGTTGCGCGTCAGCTCGGTCATAAGATTGCGTTGTTCAGTCATGAACGTTGTAAGCTCGCCCTTGGACACACACTCATTGAAGTCCGTCGGAGTTCCTGCCATGGTTAGAAGATAGAAAAAGACAATACCAAAGTATTATCCCTATCAACTAAAAGGAAACAAGTGGTGGTGGTGGTGATGGTGGTGAAAGTGGAATGCAAAATCACAAGCGACTTACCACCGTCTTGCCTGTATTCTTACCAACGCCAAACATGAGCAAAACCAAAGTGGCAAAGCAATCTGTTGTTGAGCGTGGGTAACAGTTGCAAGATGAACCTGTGCTGACAGAAGAATATGTGGAGCTATGGGTAGGCACACAATATGACAGCAAGGATTAGCAATTAACAAGTGCAGAGTAACGATTGTTCAATCCGGATCCAAAGTACAAATCACAGGTGCTGACTAAGACGTGTCGAGATGTAGTGCAACAAGATGAAAACAAAGGACGATCGAAAGAACTCACAGAACAAGCAAATAGCCTGGACTTCTCCTTTTTTCCTGAATTTTTTTCCTGGATTTTTCCAAAAGGCACTAGTAGGAAACAAACTTTTTTTATTCTTTTCACTATTTTTTAATATACTTTTCTTTGAACAAGGATCACAAAAGATGCAACCACAAAAATTGGCACCTACAACTGAGGTGGGATGTGGTCTACAGAAATTCAGCACGTTCTCTGAAAAGCGTGCAAAAACTTTGACAATTTTTTTTCTATATTTTCCTGAATTTTTTGGCAATTCTGATGAAACCAAACAGGGCATAGCCAGTTTGGGTCGGCTCCAAATGGTGTCAAGAAGCTGCTGTAAAAATTTCAGATTTTTCTAATAAACGAGCGAAAAGTTATGCCTGTTTTACCGAAGGTATCTCAAGGTATGTTTTCCGGAAGGCACAACACGGCGGCGGCAGTTAGGGCAAAGCATCCCTAAACTCTAACACCAATCACAGGAACGTCACTATGACTAACAGCAGTAGGTATTCGCCTAATGATGTAAGGAGGGCTACGATGTAGGCAAAATAAGAGCGGCTGGCAACCTATCTAGGGTTTGCGCGACGGCGAGAAGTTACACAAGGCGGCTAGCGGGGCAAGTCGAGTAATGTGGTGGCTTCAACTTGTTGTTTGGGAACGGTGGATGGGATAGCGGCGGAAAACAAAAATCACAGCAATGGGCGATTGAACTACGACCACGAACACAATCCTAAACCAGCAACAAGACTCGACCACAAACACAAACTCAACAACACGAATCTAAAACGAAATTGCAAAGGCACAAAGGGCGATAGGACAGCAGAAATTGAAATATTTTTGGGCTTTTTGTGGACTCTAGGTAATGAACAAATATGAATCTAAGGCAAACGAGATTATACCTCACGGTAAACCTGAAATATCTGATACCAATTGATGAGTACAGGCCCGATCTTCCGAGAGGTAGCCGATAAGTTCGATTTCGTGGAGATCTCGACGTTAGTGATCCGGCTTTAAATCAGACACGATTCGAACCCTGCAACCATTACACCACTGCTCCGTTGGTTATCAACCAAGCACAACTTGATTGACCTCGCCCAGAAGGCTTTTCCTGCAAGCGAATCGAAGAGCACAAGCAAGAAGGTAAAACACGCAATCTGAAATTGCAAATATGAATGACGCGAATATCAATAGAGGATTCAAGAACTCGGTTCAAAAGGACTAATCGACACAGTGGAGGAGATCAAGAACGAGGGCCCTAGATCACTGTAAAAGGATTTGTCACCACAGTTACAATGAACGATTCAGTTTCTCGATGGAAAACTAAACTCTAAACAAAAACCCAATTGTGTAGCAGCAGCGGCGGCTGTGTTTATAGTCTAAGACTCGACCTAGGGTTGGGGACAGCCAGGGGTTGGGCGCCCACAACTTGGGCTTAAGGCCCGACACGATACATGGCCAAGTTGGCCCAAATAGGTGATGCAGCACCTTGCCGTGGTCACACAGAATGATCCACGGACCTTCTAGAGCTGGGACCAAATCCAAAACGACGGCGTCGTCATCCCCTTTCCAATGCATCCAAGAATGGCCCGTTTTGATGTCGTATGAGAAAGTTATGACCGAAACAGCGACGACGTGTCTGCTGAATCCGAGGGCGACGTGGCAGCTGAGTTGGGAATGAATTGCAACTTGGGGAAGACCATGGCGTCGGTGTGTCCAGCGTGGCGATGTCCTCATCAGCGCGTGTTTCGGTCTTCGACCAGACGCTGGCGCTAAAAGTGACCGGACGCTGGCAGGGTGCGTCTGGTCAGTGCTGACGTACGCTGATGTGGGGCGCACAGAGGAAACATTGGTAATCGGACGCAGGGTGTGTCCGGTCAAGCATGATCGGACACGTCCGGTCGTGAAATGTCGTGTTTGGAACCTTACTGGAAATGACCGGACGCTGAGATCCAGCGTCCGGTCACTTTCTAACTGACGCGTCCGGTCATCACTTGACCGTTGAAATCGGGCAATCAGCATTTGAAGCCGATGACACGTGACGCACATCGCACGACCGGACACTGAGGTCCAGCATCCGGTCAATATGACCGGAGCGTCCGGTCGTCCCATGTTCAGTGCAGTGAGGAGCCCAATGGCTCTATTTTGTGGGGGCTTCTATTTAAGCCCCATGGCCAGCTCTAGCTCACTCTCTTGGCTATTTGCATTGATATAGCAACCTTGTGAGCTTAGCCAAAGTCCTCCCACTCATCTCCATCATTGATTCATCATCATTGTGAGATTGGGAGAGAATCCAAGTGCATTTCTTGAGTGATTGCATCTAGATGCACTTGGTATTTGTGTTTCGCTACGGGGTTCGCTTGTTGCTCTTGGTGGTTGCCACCACCTAGACGCCTTGGTGCAGCGGTGGAGGATTGGCACGAGTCGGTGATTGTACGTGGCCATCTCCGGTGATTGTGAGGGGATTTGTACCTTCCACGGTGGAGCGCCGAAAGGTAACTCTAGTGGATTGCTCATGTCATTGAGTTACCTCACTTGTGGGTAGGTTCTTGCGGTGTCCAAATTGTGTGGATGAGGTTTGTGCAACACCTCTTAGCCACCGAACCACCAAGTGTTGGTCGACACAACGGGGACGTAGCGTGTTGGCAAGCACATGAACCTCAGGAGAAAATTGGTTGTCTCTTGCCATTTGGTATTCTCCCAGTGATTGATTTAATATTCACCTTGTGATTTGTTCACTCCTCTATACGGCGGTATAATCACCCTACTCACTCATTTATATTCTTGTAAACTAGTTGTGGCAAGCTCTTTAGTGTAATTAGAATTAAGAGCTTGCTTTGTTATTTTTAAGTTCATCTAGTGGAGCTCTTTAGAGTAGCAGGATTGAGAGCTCTTAGTGAGTAGTAACTTTGCAAGTTGTGTGCCTAGGAATCATTGCAACTAGAATTATTGGATAGGTGGCTTGCAACCCTTGTAGAGCTAGAGCAAGTTTGCATTTCGCTATTTGTCATACTAATCAAATTGCTCTAGTTGATTTGTAGATTTTTAAATAAGCTATTCACCCCCCCCTCTAGCCATATTAGGACCTTTCAAGTGGTATCAGAGCCGTGGTCACCATTTGATTAAAGGCTTAACAACCTTGGTGTCAAATTATGGCTCAAGTTGTGTTCAACTATATGGGGGGCAAACCACCGTTCTTTGATGGCACATGCTATGATTATTGGAAGAGAAAGATGAGGATGTATCTTGGTTCAATCAATGATCAAGTATGGGAAGTGACCGAGAATGACTATGCTATCATTGATCCCGATGACCCCACCAACCAAGACAAAACCAACAAGCAATGCAATACAATGGCTCTCAACACCATATACAATGCCATTGATTCCAAGGTGTTTGAGCAAATCAAGGATTGTGAAAAAGAAAATGAGGTGTGGAGGAGATTAGAGGAAACATATGAGGGCACACCGGCGGTGAAGAGTGCTAAGTTGTACATTCTCAAGGATAAGTTGACAAGCTTCAAGATGAAGGAAGATGAGAGCATTCTGGAAATGTTCCATCGGTTGCAAGTGATTGTAAATGACTTGAAGGCCTTAGGACAAAAGATCAAGGATGATGATGTCTCTCATCGGTTCTTAATGTGCTTACCTCCAAGATTTGAGATGTTGAGATTGCTTATCATAAGAGGAGGATTGAAGGAGATTACCCCTAACCAAGTACTAGGTGATGTCATGACCCAAGAGACATACTGTGTGGAAAGGGAAGGGGATGACAAGGATGACAAGAAGGAAGAAGAAGAAAAGAAGAAGAATATAGCATTCAAGGCTAGCTAATCATCATCCAAGAACAAGGGCAAGTCCAAGAAAGAATCAAGTGATGATGATGATCTTAGTGATATTGATGATGAAGCTATGGTCCTCTTTGTACGCAAGATGGGAAAGTTCATGAAAAAGAAGGGCTATGGTGCAAGAAAGAGAAGAGATCACACCAAAAGCAAGGAATATGTGAGAAGATGCTATAATTGCAAGAGCCCCGATCACGTTGTAGCAAATTGTCCCTACAATAGTGACAATGATGAGGATGAGAAGAAGAAACTCAAAAAGGATAAGAAAGAAAAGAAGGAGAAGAAGGAGAAAAGAATGACCTTCTAAAAGAAGAAGAAAGGTGGAGGCTATGTGGTCACATGGGATAGTGATGGCTCTTCGGATAGTGATAGCTCTAGTGATAATGACAAGAAATCTATCAAGAAAGCACTAGCAAGCATCGCCATCAACAACAAGCCCTCCATCTTCGACACTTCATCGACATGCCTCATGGCAAAGCCTACCAAGGTAAAATATGATGAGAGTGATGATGATGAATGTGAAAGTGATGCTTGTAGGGATGATGATAATGATGATGATGAGGAGTACACCAAGGAGGAACTCTTGGACATGTGTGAGCAAGTGCACACTTGCAATGAGATGAAGAGAAAGGAGTGCAAAGAATTACATAAGAAAGTAAAATTTCTTGAGCAATCCTTTGATGAGCTCAATGCCACTCATGAGAGACTAATGGAAGCCCATGAGAAGCTTGGCAAAGCTCACTCTATGCTTGAAAAGGCTCACTCCTCTCTCATCGAGCAAGTCAAAGTGGAGGAAGCCAAGAAGGAGCAAGTGATTGCATCATGTGATGTGGGACTAATATGTGATCTTATTGATGAATCTTTTTATGAGCCCATTTTAGTTGCTCCCACTAACACTTCTTGTAGCACTACCACTTCTACTTCACCTTTGAGTGATGGTCTCACTTGTGATGCCTCATTAATGGTGGAAAATGAGACCCTCAAGAAGGAGGTGAATGAGCTCACTCGTGCCTGAGGCAATGCCTATGGTGGAGATGCTCGCTTGCTAAAGTGCTTGGGTAGCCAAAGGTTTTCTCTCAACAAAGAGGGATTAGGCTATACCCGCAAGAAAGACAAAGTGGCCTTTGTCACTTCCAAAGTTAACTTTGTGAAGGGCAATGGTCGGTTTTGCAATAGATGCAAGCAAGTTGGGCATGTAGAGCAATATTGCAAGATTAACAAGAACAAGCTACCTATTGTATCCTCAATTAAATTTGATTCTTGTTACATGCTTGTTAAGGGTGCCAATGGTGTGAAGGCTAAGTTCATTGGTACACCAATTGTGGCCCCAAAGAAGAAGGCCATTTGGGTACCAAAGACTTTGGTAACTAACCTACAAGGACCCAAGCAAGTTTGGGTACCTAAAAGGAATTGATCTTCTTTTGTAGGTTAATTATAAAGCCGGAGGAAGGCATTGGGTGCTTGATAGTGGGTGCACACAACACATGACCGGTGATTCAAGAATGTTCAATTCAATCAATGAAAACAAGAGCAATGGGATTGATAGTATCACATTTGGTGACAATGGCAAAGGCAAGGTCAAAGGGCTTGGTAAGATTGCAATATCCAATGACTTGAGCATTTCCAATGTGCTACTAGTAGAGAGCTTGAACTTCAACCTTTTGTCGGTAGCTCAATTGTGTGATCTTGGTGTCAGGTGCATATTTGGTGTGGATGATGTAGAGATTATAAGTGTAGATGGCTCTAACTTGATATTCAAAGGATTTAGATATGAAAATCTATACTTGGTTGATTTTAATGCTAGAGAAGCTCAATTGACAACATGTTTGATCACTAAGTCTAGCATGGGTTGGTTATGGCATAGAAGGCTTGGTCATGTTGGAATGAAACAATTGAACAAGTTGATTAAGCATGACTTAGTTAGAGGCTTGAAAGATGTCACATTTGAGAAGGACAAGCTATGTAGTGCATGTCAAGCCAGAAAGCAAGTTGGTAACACACATCCTAAAAAGCGCATGATGAGCACATCTAAGGCCTTTGAGTTGATGCACATGGACTTGTTTGGACCAACTACATACACTAGCATTGGTGGAAACAAATATGGATTTATGATTGTGGATGATTTCACTAGATACATATGGGTATTCTTTCTTGTTGACAAGAGTGATGTGTTTGCAACACTCAAATCATTTGTCAAGGGCATTCACAATGAGTTTGAAACAACCATCAAGAAAGTTAGAAGTGACAATGGTAGTGAATTCAAGAACACAAGAATTGATGAGTTGTGTGATGAATTTGGAATTAGACATCAATTCTTGGCCAAGTACACTCAATCAAATGGCTTAGTTGAAAGGAAGAATATAACTTTGATTGACATGGCAAGATCAATGTTGAGTGAGTACAATGTGAGTCATTCATTTTGGGCTAAAGCAATCAACATGGCTTGCTATTATAGCAACCGACTCTTCACCCCATGATGGAGAAGACACCTTATGAGCTTTTGAATGGAAGAAAGCCCAACATAGCATACTTTTGGGTTTTTGGTTGTAAATGCTACATATTGAAGAAAGGCACTAGATTGAGCAAGTTTCAAAAGAAATGTGATGAAGGTTTCTTGCTTGGTTACTCCACTACTAGCAAGGCTTATAGAGTTTGGAATTTGGCTAGTGGTACTCTTGAGGAGGTTCATGTCGGTGTGGGACCCATGGGATACCCCACAAGGAAGGGAGAAGATCTAGTCTAACTAGGTTTCTTCCCATGTAATCTTAGTAGTAGTATTATTCTGTAATCCTACTAAGAACTCTCATTGTAAACCGACTAGGATTCTGACCTCCTAACTATATAAAGGAGGGTAGGGTTCCTAGAGCAGAGGAGACTTTGATGACACAATACTTTAGAATCAATCCAACGCAAAGGCTAAAGCCGACTGGACATAGGGCTATTACGCGCAGCTCGTGATGTCCGATCCAACTCGGATTTCACGGCTTTGTGCATCCGACTCAAACTCAGGCTCCGCATCCGAGATGGAGTCTTACCCGAGTTCTTTCGAGAAACCAAGTTCTTTTCTGGCAGGGTTCCAGAACGTGGCCTCATCCTATCAAGAATTCAACTCGAAGAACATTCAGAGTTCTCTCAAGAATAATTCGAGTTCTTTTCTAGCGGGGCTCTAGAACATAGCGTCAACCTATCAAGAATTCAACTCAGAAAGCATTCAGAGTTCTTTCGAAAATAGTCCGAGTTCTTTTCCGATAGGGCTCCGGAACACGACCTCGACCTATCAAGAATACAACTCGAAGTACATTCAGAGTTTCCTCAAGAAGTCGGGTTATGGCACGACTACGTCAAGCTGTCCGAGCCAGGGGCAAGCCAGTTGTCCGACTGCATCCCGCGCCAGAAACAAGCCAGTTGTCTGACTACTCATCACAGTCTCTAACTACTTTGGCTGTGGTGACCAACTACTCGACAGCTCATGTCCAAGTACTCGTAAGCTGATGCTCGAGGGCTACAACCACTGGGGTCTCCTGAGGGCAAAATGTCAGGATCGCGCACGGCATGCCCAATCGAATCATCATAGATTTGGGTTCTCCCTTCATAGCTATAGAATTCCAAAGTTGGGCACAGGATTGTGGCTTCGGCATAGATTACGCATTAGTCGCACATCCAGAAGCCAACGAACATGTAGAAAGGGCTAACGAACTCATACTAGCCGGATTAAAACCAAGATTGTATGAAGAACTAGTGGACTATGGATCAAAATGGATTGAAGAATTACCCAAGGTCGTATGGGGGCTATGAACTCAAATAAGCAGAGCCACCGGATACTCACCTTTCTTCCTAGTTTATGGATCAGAAGCCATACTACCTACCGACTTGATCTAGACGTCACCAAGGATAGAACAATATGACGAAGGAGAAGCAGAGCACACCCAAAGATTAGAACTCGGTAGTACAAAAGAAGTCAGAGTAAACGCTACCCTTCAATCAGCAAGATACCTCCAAGGATTAAGACGCCACTACAACAAGAATACCCAGCCTCGATCACTACAAGTCAGAGACCTAGTACTAAGAAGAATACAAAAAACTGACAGATGCCATAAAATACTCAGTCCATGGGAAGGTCCTTTTATCGTCACAAAAGCCACCGGACCAGGCACATATAAGTTGATAACTGAAGACGGTAAAGAAGTCAACAATACATGGCACATCAGCCAGCTAAGAAGATTCTACGCATGAAAACAACTCAAGGAAGAATATATATACAAGCCACAAGAGATCAATGTTCATGATCAATAAAGATGGTTCTTTCTCGACAACATATGTCTTATTATGGCTTTCCCCAAGTTGTTTCCAATGAGCATACCGACCGAGAGCAAAAGAGCTAAAAAGATGCTTGAGCCTGCCGATGAGGGTAGCTAACAACCTAACACCCGAACCAAAAAGCAAAATGGCTGAAAATACGCCTGAGCATACTGGCCGAGAGCAAAAGAGCTAAAAAGATGCTTGAGCTCGCCGATGAGGGTAGCTAATAAGCTAACACTCGAACCAAAAAGCAAAATGGCTGAAAATACGCCTGAGCATACCGACCGAGAGCAAAAGAGCTAAAAAGATGCTTGAGCCCACCGATGAGGGTAGCTAACAAGCTAACACCCGAACCAAAAAGCAAAATGGCTGAAAATACGCCTGAGCATACCAGCCGAGAGCAAAAGAGCTGAAAAGATGCTTGAGCCCGCCGATGAGGGTAGCTAATAAGCTAACACCCGAACCAAAAAGCAAAATGGCTGAAAATACGCCTGAGCATACCAGCCGAGAGCAAAAGAGCTGAAAAGATGCTTGAGCCCGCCGATGAGGGTAGCTAATAAGCTAACACCCGAACCAAAAAGCAAAATGGCTGAAAATACGCCTGAGCATACCGGCCGAGAGCAAAAGAGCTAAAAAGATGCTTGAGCCCGCCGATGAGGGTAGCTAATAAGCTAACACCCGAACCAAAAAGCAAAATGGCTGAAAATACGCCTGAGCATACCAGCCGAGAGCAAAAGAGCTGAAAAGATGCTTGAGCCTGCTGATGAGGGTAGCTAATAAGCTAACACCCAAACCAAAAAGCAAAATGGCTGAAAATACGCCTGAGCATACCGACCGAGAGCAAAAGAGCTGAAAAGATGCTTGAGCCCGCCGATGAGGGTAGCTAATAAGCTAACACCCAAACCAAAAAGCAAAATAGCTAAAAATATGCCTGAGCATACCGGCCAAGAGCAAAAGAGCTGAAAAGATGCTTGAGCCCACCGATGAGGGTAGCTAATAAGCTAACACCCGAACCAAAAAGCAAAACGACTGAAACTAAGCCTAAGCATAAATCAAAGCAATTTCAAGACAAGACCCTCCAGCTCCTTGTTCCAAATAGCAAGAGGCTCGAGGGCTACACTCAGAAGATCCCAAGAAGTGCTACACGGTTTCGCTCAGGAAAGCACTCGGACGACGCTTGTTCCTACTCGGCAGGACCTGAAGGAACAAGATGAGGCTTTCAGAGCTCAACCATGAAGTGCTCGGGGGCTTGTCGATCCTAGGATGTTTTTGCAACCAGGAAAGGACCAGATGCTGACCACATCCTGAGTTAAGCCAAAAAGAAGAAGCTGAAGATGTCCTAAGTCTTTTTAGTACTAACAAGAACACAAAGTTTGTCAAGACAACAACATATACCGAGTTGTTTACACGACACAAACGAAAGCCAGAAAAGCACTCGATAGATCAAGAAAGTTTGTCAAGACAACAATCTACCTAGACTGGGTTGTTTACAAGACGAAGAAATATAGGCAAAGAAGACATCAACAAAAATAAAGAATCTCCATTCAATCTTCATTCAAAAAGAAGTTTAGTGTTCTATTACAGAAGCTGGAGTACAAAGGTCAATTACATCAAGCATTGTCATCAGGAGAAGAAATATCAATGTTAAGATTATCAACAATCCTCCTGGCTAAATCTTCGACCTCAGGCTCCACCTTCTCAACAGCATCCAGATATTCTTGACTCTCGGCTTCATCAGCAACCTTGGACAAAGGAAACTCCGAAGAAAGAACCCAGACCTGGGCAAGAACATTTCTGGTAAACAGTTGGGCGCACCTCTTCACGAACGCCTGGAAACGGGTCAGCACTTGGGGAATAAACTGAGCCCAAGATTGACCATCATCCGCTGAAGTCCGGAGAAGACCGGCTACTGACCGAAAGGATTTCCACAAAGCATTCCAGTTCTTAGTAGCCGTCGCCAACTTGCTAGTCAAGACTTTGACAGTTTTTTGGGCCTGCACAAGATCCCTGTCAGCTCCACGCCTATTCAACTTAGCAAGCGCGAGTTCTTCTTTAGATCGAGTAATTACCTCCTCAGCCCTATTGTGGTTAGTACGAACAAGTGTCTTCATCTCCTCGATACCCTCCGAGAGCTTCTGCTTTTCAACTCGGAGAGCTAGACTAGGCAACAAAAAACAAGTCAACAGAAAGGCAAATTTGAATACAAAAGGAAACGAAAAAGAACTCGCAATACCACTGCACTCTTTCTTCATGGCCCCCACATTTTTCAAGGCCTCTTGGGTAGCTGCATCCCTCTGCTTTTCTGCCTCAACCACCCAGGCACGGAGAGCCTTCTCCTCCTTCTAATGCGTCTGACACTCAGTCTCCAACTTAGCCTGACAGAGGTCAAGCTCTACCTTTAGGGTACTCACCTCAGAAAACAACTTTTTCTCGGTTTCAGACTGAGAAAAAGAAGCCGGTATGATCATGAGAAAAAGACTGAGCAAAGAGAGAGAGAGAGAAAATAAGACATAAGGACAGAAGAAAGACTGAACATCCAAGAAAGAACTTTACAAAAACTTACCTAGGAGCTTTTCCCCAAAAGAAGTCGCAAAGGTCACCAAGTTTCCCCAGGCAGCGATCAGCTCTGACAACCGATGAGTAGCATCAAATTGATACAACACATCATCATCCAAACGCGGAGCATAGGTACCAAGAGAGGTAGAAGGAGAAGCCGACAGCAGGCAAAGAAGGCAAAACCAGGGCCGTATCCTAGGAAGCCCCGGCTAACTCCTCAGATGGATCCACCCCCATGGCCACGGTCACCCTCGGAGTTAGCAGATCCGAAGCAGCATGATCACCAGGGGCCCCTGTCTCCCTCATAGCCACCTCACCGATCGTACTTTCCAAGTCCTTTGACTCAGTACGTGGGGGCGCACTAGAGGACTAACAAGAGGGCGGCTGAGGAGTAAGAGAAGGCGAGGGTCTGCAAGATGATAAGAAAACTCAACGATAAGAATATGAGTCAGGAAAAAGAAAACAGAAGCAAAGAAGCATAACAAGGAATCACTCACTCAGCTACCCTCTTCTTCAGAAAACCAACAGAGGACCTAAGAGGGGAAACTATAGCGGCAAAAACATCACCGCCACCCTATGACAGGAGTGGCGCGGCCGGTATTGGAGCCCCAGAAGAACTCGAACCCGATGACCACTTACTACAAGAGAACAAGACCAAAGTCAAAACAAAAGGAGGGGTTCAACAACAGGAAAACAAGAAAACAACTCACCGACGAGTAACAAGGGCGGCATCATCATCCTCTTCTTTCTCACTCTCGACCAAGGCCACCATAGCACCAGCTAAAAAAGGACAAAAGTACTCGGCCAAAGATAAAAACAAACAACAAAAGGGCAGAGCGTATTATTATGCTCACCTAAGAGCATGCTAACTACAACTAGAGTACCTGGATGAGTACTCGACAAGCGAGACTTCTTGGCAGCAGATAGAGCAGAAGAAGAACTATCCGCTCGCCCCCTCTTTCCGATGGTACGAGGAGCTCAAGGAACTAGACGAGGAACATACTCTACATATACATCAAGGTTTGCGGAAGAAACGCCAGGAAATATTGTGGTGGTTTGAAACTTATAGGTCAAGGATGCCCTAGCAAGACTATCCCCAGCCTCCACATTTGTAGGGGAATCGAATCAGTGAAATTGCGCCCCAATTCCTATAAAAGAGTAAAACAACAAGACAAGGAAGACTAAGCAAAAAGTGGAGACAGCAAAAGAAATACAAAAAGTACCCGCATTAGAAAAAACAACTCAGTGAGAACATTTGTAGGAGGTGGGTTGTTAGCACTATACTCAAGGATAGCAAGCGAGAACATGCCAAGAACCTATATCCAAGTTCTTTTTGGATAAAAGAACCCAGCAAGAGGCTCGAGGGCTACACTCAGTGAGTGCACTTTTTCCTTCAAAAAAGCGCACACCACTAAGAAGACTTCCTCAAGACAGCAGTTTTTCAAACAACATAAGATTCAAGACCCTCCAACTTTTTGTTCCAAATAGCAAGAGGCTCGGGGGCTACACTTAGTGAGTGCACTTTTTCCTTCAAAAAAAGCGCACATCACTCAGAAGACTTCTTCAAGACAGACCACTTCAAGGCCACACGACAAAAAGAACCTGGACATAGCTATATCCGAGCTCTTTTTGACAAAGAACCCGGGTATATGCTCAGGAGCCCTTCGATGAAGAATCAGAATGATTTCAAGAGAAGACCCTCCAGCTCCTTGTGCCAAACAGCAAGAGGCTCGGGGGCTACACCCAAATGGGAGTACTTTTTTCTTCAAAAAGGTACACACCACACAAAGATCTCATGAAGCGCTACATGGTTTCGCTCAAGAAAGCACTCGGACGACGCTTATTCCTGCTCAACAAGACCTAAAGGAACAAGACGAGGCTTCCAGAGCTCAACCATGAAGTGCTCGAGGGCTTGTCAGTGCGGGACCCATGGGATACCCTGCAAGGAAGGGAGAAGATCTAGTCTAACTAGGTTTCTTCCCATGTAATCTTAGTAGTAGTATTATTCTGTAATCCTACTAGGAACTCTCATTGTAAACCGACTAGGATTCTGACCTCCTGACTATATAAAGGAGGGTAGGGTTCCTAGAGCAGGGGAGACTTTGACGACACAACACTTTACAATCAATCCAACACAAAGGCTAATGCCAACTGGACGTAGGGCTATTACTCGATCAAAGATCGAGGGTTTGAACCAGGATAAATCGACTATCTCTTGCGTTAACCGTCGAGTTCCGCATACGCTGAAGCCCGAACATACTGCCTCGGGTACCCCCATGGTAGGCTATCGGTGGTGAAACATCGACAGTTCATGATGTAGAGTTTGATGAAACAAATGGTTCCCAAGAGGAAGATGAGAATCTAGATGATGTAAGAGGCACTCAATTGGTCAATGCAATGAAGAACATGGACATTGGTGATATAAGGCTTAGAGAGGTGATTGATGTTGAAGATGACAAGAATCAAGTGCTCTCTAACTCAAATGTGCAAGCTAGTGGTTCTCATGATCAAGTTCAAGCAAGAACTAGTGATGACAAAGTGCAAGATCAACAACAAGTGGCTAGTTCATCATCTCAACTAAGTGATCTATCAAATGCAAGCAATCAAGTGCAAGTGCTTCAACCAACCAATGTTGCAAGATATCATCCCTTGGACACTATTATTGGTGATATTTCAAGAGGTGTGCAAACTAGATCAAGATTGGCTTCATTTTGTGAGCATTTCTTATTTGTGTCATCCATTGAACCTAAGAAGATAGGTGAAGCTTTGAAGGATGTTGATTGGGTCAATGCTATGCATGAAGAGCTAAACAACTTTACAAGAAACCAAGTATGGGAGTTAGTTGAGAGGCCTAAGGATCATAATGTGATTGGAACCAAGTGGGTCTTTCGGAACAAGCAAGATCAAGATGGGATAGTAATAAGGAACAAAGCAAGATTAGTGACTCAAGGTTATACTCAAGTTGAAGGTCTTGACTTTGGAGAAACATATGCCCTGGTTGCAAGATTGGAAGCAATTAGGATCTTGTTAGCCTATGCTTGTGCCCACAACATCAAGTTGTATCAAATGGATGTGAAGAGTGCATTTCTCAATGGGTACATCAATAAGCTTGTGTATGTTGAGCAACCTCCTAGTTTTGAAGATGAGAAGAAACCCAACCATGTTTACAAGTTGAGAAAGGCTTTGTATGGATTAAAACAAGCACCTAGAGCATGGTATGAGAGATTGAGAGATTTCCTACTCTCTAAGGGATTCAAGATGGGAAAGGTTGACACCACTCTCTTCACCAAGAAGCTTGGAAATGACTTGTTTGTAATGCAAATCTATGTTGATGATATCATTTTTGGGTCAACAAATCAAGATTTTTGTGAGGAGTTTGGCAAGATGATAGCAAGTGAGTTTGAGATGTCCATGATTGGAGAGCTTAGCTACTTCCTTGGTCTTCAAATCAAGCAAATGAAGAATGGCACATTTGTGAGTCAAGGCAAGTATATCAAGGACATGCTCATGAAGTTTGGAATGGATGATGCTAAAGCTATTAGTACACCAATGGGGACAAGTGGAAGCTTGGATAGTGATGCTAGTGGCAACATGGTGGATCAAAAGATGTATCGGTCTATGATTGGAAGCCTACTTTATTTGACCGCATCAAGGTCGGATGTGATGTTTAGTGTATGCATGTGTGCTAGATTCTAAGCCTCACCAAGAGAAAGTCATTCGAAAGCAACAAAGAGAATATTGAGGTACTTTAAGCATACACAAAATGTTGGATTGTGGTATCTCAAAGGAGCAAGATTTGAGTTGATTGGATATTCGGACACTGATTATGTGGGATGCAAAGTTGAGAGAAAGAGCACATCAGGCACATGTCAACTATTGGGAAGATCACTTGTGTCTTGGTCATCAAAGAAGCAAAATAGTGTAGCACTTTCAACTGCCGAAGCGGAGTACATTTCAGCCAGTAGTTGTTGTGCTCAATTACTTTAGATGAAGGCTACTTTGAGTGACTTTGGAATCAAATTCAAGCAAGTGCCATTGCTATGTGACAATGAGAGTGCCGTAAAGCTCACCAACAACCCGGTGCAACATTCAAGAACAAAGCATATTGATGTCTACCATCATTTCATAAGAGATCACCAACAAAAAGGGGACATTTGCATTGAGAGTGTGGGCACCGAAGATCAACTTGCCGATATCTTCACCAAGCCACTTGATGAAAAGAGGTTTTGCAAGCTAAGGAATGAATTGAACATACTTGACTTCTCCAATATGTGTTGATGCACCCCCCCCCCAAATTTATATGACATGCCTCTCCTTCGAGCAATCCAAGGTAAAAGTGATTGGCATGGCATACATCCTTGCTAAGGACATGATTAGTGCATCTAGACATATTTCACATTTGAATAAGCTCATTCATGAAAATCAAATGAATTTGATGCTTGTATGGTACCACTATTGCTTGTATGTTTGAAATGATCTAGTGGTAGCATATGACATGTTTGTGGGCTTATAAACCTAGTGTTTGATCTATAAAATGAGCTATAAGTGTTTAACTCAACATGGTACAAGATAACCCTTATTTGGAGGTGTGAAGAAGCTTGTCCTTGGATCAAACCGAGTTAAATAACTTTTGCAAGTAATCTAGATTGAACCAATTTGGGAAAATGATCCTCACTTCACATGGTTTCACCCCAACCTATCTAAAATTTGAGCCCTCTTTTTGTGCTAATTGTTGACAAAGGGGGGGAGAAATGCACAAAGATAGTAAGATAGACAGGGGGAGCAAACAAATGAAATGACATTGTAAGGGGATCAATCAAAATTGCACATAAGTAGGGGGAGCAAGCTCATAAACTGGTATGATGCATTTGAATGTGCATTTCATATATTTGCTTGCGTGGTACAAGTTCTTAATTTCAATATCCATGCTTGTGTGGTGTATGCTAGTTGTAGGTTTGAATGTTGAAATGAAAAACTAGCATGCATAGGCTAAAGTAACTAGACCTATGTTCATTCTATGGAAACTAGACACTTGCTTGTAATATTGATCTCATGGGGTATTCTAGTTTTTGTGTATGTCTAGTTACTAATGGTGCTAAGGATGGTATATTGGTGCACTCCAATTGGTATCATGCTTTAAAGGTCCATCTCTTATACCTTAGCATCATTTGGTAGAAATTGACTCCTATATTTCCTATCTAAGCATATATGCAAGCTACAATCCAAACTCTTAGCACATATGTAAGGAGAGCAATTACTACCATTTGGAGTTCATGAAACTTGTCCATATTCTTTTACACATGGTAAATATGCTTGGGCAAGCAACATGGATTCAATTAAATCTCAATTCATATCTTTGTGAAAGGGTTGTCATCAATTACCAAAAAGGGGGAGATTGAAAGCTCTAGTTTGGTTTTGGTTAATTGATGAAACCCTAAGTGCTAACCTAGTTTATCAAAGTGATTATGAGATAGGTAGCACTACTCCAAGTGATGAAGCAATGGTGAAGATCATGACGATGATGATGGCATGGTGATGATCAAATGCTTAAACTTGGAAAAGAAGAAAGAGAAAAACAAAAGGCTCAAGGCAAAGGTAAAAATTGTAGGAGCCATTTTGTTTTAGTGATTGAGACACTTAGCGAGTGTGATCACATTTAGGATTGATAGTCCATACTATTAAGAGGGGCGAAAATCGTATCGAAATGTGGTTATCAAAGTGCCACTAGATGCTCTAACTCATTGCATATGCATTTAGGATCTAGTGGAGTGCTAACACCCTTGAAAATGTTTGTGAAAATATGCTAACACATGTGCACAAGGTGATACACTTGCTGGTTGGCACATTTGAGCAAGGGTTAGAAACTTCACCGGCGGAGTGTCTGCCCATAGAGTGCGGACAGTCCGATGGTGCCACCGGCGCTCTTTACAGAAAAGACGAAGGTCACTCAAAGTGACTGGACGCTGGTCTCGGTAGGACTAGCGCGCCCGGTCATAGGCAGCAGAGGGCAGCATGTTTCGGTCTTCGACCGGACGCTAGTGCTAAAAGTGACCGGACGCTGGTAGGGTGCGTCCGGTCAGTGCTGACGTGGGGCGCACAGAGGAAACATTGAGTGACCGGATGCAAGGTGTGTCCGGTCGAGCATGATCGGACGCGTTCGGTTGTGAAATGTCGCGTTTGGAACCTTACTGGAAATGACTGGACGCTAAGATCCAGCGTCCGGTCACTTTCTAACTGACGCATCCGGTCATCACTTGACCGTTGAAATCGGGCGATCGACGTTTGAAGCCGATGACATGTGGTGCACATCACACGACCAGACGCTGAGGTCTAGCGTCCGGTCAATATGACCAAAGCGTCCGGTCGGCCCGTGTTCAGTGTAGTGAGGAGCTCAACGGCTCTATTTTGTGGGGGCTTCTATTTAAGCCCCATTGGCCGGCTCTAGCTCACTCTCTTCGCTATTTGCATTGATATAGCAACCTTGTGAGCTTAGCCAAAGTCCTCCTACTCATCTCCATCATTGATTCATCATCATTATGAGATTGGAAGAGAATCCAAGTGCATTGCTTGAATGATTGCATCTAGAGGCACTTGGTATTCGTGTTTCGCTGTGAGGTTTCGCTTGTTGCTCTTGGTGGTTGCCACCACCTAGATGGCTTGGTGCAGCGGTGGAGGATTGGCATGAGTCAGTGATTGTTTGTGGCCATCTCCAGTGATTGTGAGGGGATTTGTACCTTCCCCAGCGGAGCGCCGAAAGGTAACTCTAGTGGATTGCTTGTGTCATCGAGTTACCTCACTTGTGGGTAGGTTCTTGCGGTGTCCAAATTATGTGGATGAGATTTGTGCAAAACCTCTTAGCCGCCGAACCACCAAGTGTTGGTCAACACAACGAGGATGTAGCGTGTTGGCAAGCACGTGAACCTCAGGAGAAAATTTGTTGTCTCTTGCCATTTGGTATTCTCCCGGTGATTGATTTAATATTCACCTTGTGATTGGTTCACTCCTCTACACGGCGGTATAATCACCCTACTCACCCATTTATATTCTTGTAAACTAGTTGTGGCAAGCTCTTTAATGTAATTAGAATTGAGAGCTTGCTTTGTTATTTTTAAGTTCATCTAGTGGAGCCCTTTAGAGTAGCAAGATTGAGAGCTCTTAGTGAGTAGTAACTTTGCAAGTTGTGTGCCTAGGAATCATTGCAACTAGAATTGTTGGATAGGTGGCTTGTAACCCTTGTAGAGCTAGAGCAAGTTTGCATTTTGCTATTTGTCATACTAATCAAATTGCTCTAGTTGATTTGTAGATTTTTAAATAGGCTATTCACCCTCCACTCTAGCCATATTAGGACCTTTCAGTAACTCCTCAGGGAAGACATCTGGATACTCATTTACTATCCATATATCCTCTAGGGTTGTGCCCTCCAATTGATTAACCTGACATATTTCCTGAGGCTGACTGTGTTGCCACATACTCAATTTTCTCTCCAGATGGAGTGGTTAGATTCACGGAACTATTCCCACAATTTATAACTACCTTTCAGGGACCTCAACCAATCCATACCCAAGATAACATCAATTCCAGATGAGTCTATGATTATAAGGTTGGCTTGAAATTCTACCCCCCCCCCTTATGATGAGACTAGCAGCTAAGCATATCCAATTTGCTTTCATTTCCCCTCCAAGTGAGTTTACTAACATGGGTTTCTTCATAACACATATGGGAATACCATGCTTCTTTATGAAAGTATATGCTATGAAGGAATGCGAAGCACCTAGAATCGAAAAGAACTGTCGCTGAGTTTGAGTTGACTAGAAATGTACTGATCACCACATCAGGTGCCTCCTGAGCTGTCTCTGTAGTCACATGATTGACCTTTCCCTAGACATAGTTCTGCTGCATGTTAGTCATCTTCTTGGGGCATCTGTTGGAGTAATGTCCTGGTTCTCCATAGTTGAAGCATCTGTTATCATTGACTGCATTTGGCGCCTTTGGTGCGCCATTCTTCTATGGAGCATTGGGGACTTTATTCTTCACAGGAACATTGTTGGTTTGCTACTGGCACTAGACTGGTGCCTTATACTATTGCTGCTATTATGCACGTTCTGGCTACTGGTTGTGGTTGATCTGACTGGACTGACCTTGATAGCATTGCTATGGGTAAGCTTGCTAAGGAGCAGTGCGGACACTAGTGTTACTCCCGGGCTGTTGCCCCTGGAATTTTCTCTTCTTGTCCTCCATTTGGTGGCGCTTGTTCTCTATAACTAAGGCCTTGTCCAGTAGCTGCTGGAAACTAGCAAAGGTATGGGACAACAGTTGGTACTAGAGACCATCATTCAGACCTCTCATGAACAGCTCCTGCCTCTTCTCATCAGTCTTCCACCTTCGTAGATGTGTACCATGACAATTGTATGAACTTATCATGATACTCCACAACAGACATCCTCCCCTACTTGAGAGCCAAGAATTCCTTCTTCTTGAGTTTCATCAATCCAGCAGGCACATGATGAGAGTGGAAGGCACTATGAAACTCTTGCCAAGTGATGGGATTAGCTTCAGTACGACCAAAGTAGAAAGAGTCCCACCAGTCAAGTGTAGCCCCTTACAGCCATCCAGAAGCATACAAAACCTTCTCTTTGTCATCACACTGTGCAATCTCAAGTTGCCTCTCAATTGCACGCAGCCAATCATCAGCTTGGAGTGGGTCAGTGGAATGCTTGAAGACAGGTGGATGTCCCTTCATAAATTCTCCCCTCTTGTCTCTAACTTGAGCGGGTGCATTCCCATTCCTATTCCTATTATTTCGTATAACCTGAGCCATCTGTTGCAACAACTGGGTTTGCATCATCATCAGCTGCTCCATAGTGATAGGGGGTGGCGGCGGCAAGTCCTCACCTCCCTGGGTGTTCCTCCTGGTGTTCAGCATCTGTAGATACATCATATAAGTCTCATATGTCCAAAATATATAACCCTTAAGATATAATGGCCTATTGAGAATAGGTATCACAAGATCAAGATAAGGGATATATATTGGGTATACAAGAAGATAATTGTTCTGAACTTTCCGGCTGAGTTAGACAAATAGCAGTGCAGTAAAATGAGCATATATCACTCTCTGTTTATCATCAGAATGCGAATTTTACCTTTATGGAAAGCTTATAAAATTCTCTACAACTTTCATTTAGAACACATTTCCATATTCTGACGTTTAGTCAGGCAAAAAAACAGACAATAAGAAGTACTGCTCCAGAATTCTGACAGCACAAAAACATCAAATTACAACAACTGTATCTCACAATTTGTGATAGGTATTAAGGTGATTCTAGAGCCAAAAGAAAGATGTAGAAGTCTACTTATCTCCATAAATTTTCATGACCATTGGACATCTAGAACATGAGATATGAACTGATAAAGGTGGACTACTCAGAATGATACAGAATGGACAGCAAGATAAAAAGAACCCAACTATTTATTCATATCATCCTTAAGCCTTAATCTTAAACTAAATGACTGTGGACATGCCCACTAGTCATCACAATCATGACAAAAATCCAAATCAAACATTGTTTATCATGACAATCATCTAACCATTCAAGTAACAATTGTTCAACCATTATAAAGAAAAGAAAACAAATTAAACACTCTTGCACATCTATGCGTGTTTATTACATATTTTTTGGGAAATCCTCCTATGGGTCGATGTTGGTGCTGGTGTTGGGGTCTCCAAATCCTCCTCTATTCCTTGGGGGCAATTGAGCAAGAATACCTAGCACTTCTACATCAGGACCACCTTGATGCCGCTTCAACGTAGCATTCTCCTGGGCAAGCTATAGGTATGCCTTCCCCATGACATCTAGCTCATCCAAGGCTTGATCCAACTCAGTGTTGGTCTAGGACAAGCTCATCAAGGTAGGCCTAAGCCTATGGTTCTCCTTCCCAAGTGGTGCGGTGATGTTGCAGGTGGACTAGCCGCTCCGACAGTGGGGAAGATAATGATCCTCCTCCCATTTGATGTCATCGAAGTGGAGGTCACGATTGACCACCAACGCCTATCGAGCAGCATCCCAGATGGCGGCTGCACATGTGAGACATGTAGTGATGGCACGGTGGATGTAGCACACCCAAGTCCCTTCGCGGATGTACACCTCTGTCTCCTCGAAGCCGATGTAGTCAGGGTGGGTCCAATGCTCCGTCCTGTACTACACAGTGCACCTGGTGTGGTAGCGACGTACGAGTGAGAGAAGCTTGGGGTGGTAGTAGGCATCTCCCTGCAAATCATAGTGGATCTCCGCGGTCCACCCGTGAGCTAGCAGTGCATCATGGTAATCATCACCATCATTTCCACTGTCTCCTCCATCTCCATCACCATCACCACCATCATCTCCACTATCATCTCCACCATCTCCATCACCACCATCATTACCCCCATCATCTGAATCAGAGTTGTCAAAATCATCACCATCATTAGGGTCATCAACTCCATACTAACCCCCCTATTCATCTCCCTCCATGGGCTCTTCCTTAGATTCTTCTATCTCTATGGGTTCCTCATACATGGGCCCCTCTTCGATCTCTTCATCCATAGGTTCATCCTCCATCTGGTCCTCCAGAGGTTCCTCCATGGGCACCTCCTCATGTGGTTCCTCCTCCATGCTCCTTAGAGCCTCCACTAGGTGTGCAGGAACGCTCTTGCCAAGCGTGAACCTCATCCTCCTTGTTGGCATCACAATGATATGCTTGCGGGGTGTCAACTTGGTGCGGGCCATCTATAAGATTGAAAAGGTTGAGTATTAGAATAAGATAATTTTTGCAACAGAAAAAATTTATAGTAAATTAAAGGTAGCAAAATAAAGATAATGTGATCCTAAAAACGTCCATTTCTAACTAGGTTGATCCTCCTACAGTCAGTTATAGCTCTAATACCAATTTGTCGCACCCAATTTTGCATAGCAAAATCAAGTACTCATATATGTGTGCCCAGGATGTCCAAACACACATATACCATCAAATTGTAATAATATCAAAGTAAAGTACTTTATTACATCGCATATCTCATAATACTATTATCACATAGTCCTGCTCATTGGCAACATTATTACACAAAGCAGAAATCTAAGCCCAAACTACCATAGGGACTCCAACTGGTGAACATCAATTTAGTAGTCCTGGACATCCTCTAGAAACTCTTCATAAATGTTATTTGTTACCCATCTGGGATTTTTATTGAATGTAAAACAAGTGTAAGCTCACCATGCTTAGCAAGTATATCAAAGGGATCTATGAGGCTCAAAGGCTAGACACGGTTTGACTGTGGTTCACAATTTTAGTTGATCAAGTTTTAGCATCTTGAATCACTACTTTAGTGAATAATCCCAACCCAAGTGGTAATAGTGAATAATCAAAATTATATCCATTTCCTAACCATCCATAGTAACCACTAATCATGAAGGATCCAGATCACTCGTATCCATGAGCACGACTATTATAACAGGTTAAATATTTCTACAGAAATTGTACAACTTTACCCACCGAGCCATGATTCCTAATGCCGGGGTTTGCAAAGCCCACAACACCTCTACCTAGGAAGTGTGATAGGGTTTCACTATGTAACCCTTCACTAGTCGCACTAACGAGTCGTAGCTGCTAAGGTTTCAGCCGTCTAGCCGTATGTGGCCCTCCTCTAGGAGTGGCACGCGTGGTCACGGCATGGTACACACCCTAGCAGGAAAAGAAACATACCAACTAGTGCCCCGTCTTGCCCTTTCAGAAAGCTACAGATGAGCTAGTACAATCTAGGTAATAGGTTAAAGTCAAAGCCATATGACACTTGGGGTTGTATGAAACCTCCTAGGTGGCCTCTTCAGGATTAAGTCCTTATGGAGAGGCACTAGAGCACTAACCCTGTACTCTAGCCCCCTAATTGTTTCTAAAAGCTCTATTTTAACATATTGTATAATACATTTAATCATGTTTAACAATTATTTATGTTGAGCGCTGCAACATCTATCCAAAATGCTTCCTAAATCATAGGTAACAAGGATATGTGGTACAAGTAGTAATCTAGCTAAAGTCCTTAAAGGTAATTCAAATTTAGACACATGCATGTATATGAATTGTAGAGTTCATAGGTATAAGGGGCCTTTGCTACACTTGCCTTCCTCAAAGTTTTCTTCCTGGTACTGCTGATCTCCCAACTAGTCCTCAGAAGCCTCAAACTGATCACCCTCTAAACTGTCAGAAGCCTCAAACTGATCACCCTCTAAACTGATCACTTGCCTTCCTGTTACACTTGCATTTCTATAAATAAACTGAACTCAAATTTGAATTTAAACTAATAAAATCTGAATTTAAACAAATTATGGACGACGCGCACTATTTCCTAAAACTATAGGGGCTAAAACAAATAAAAACAGGACTGAAAAGTAACTCTTTTGAACTGTAACGTGGCTGCTGACTGGACGACCACATGGCTGCATGGGATTAGTGCGGTGCACCACGTGTGTGGTGGGTGCGCTAACGCGACGCTGTGGACCGTGTCCACGGTGGACCGATATGACCCCAAAGGGGTATGTTTTAATCCTAGCCGTTCGTTAATGATCTAACGTCGCATGTGAACGAAGGGACCTCCCTCACCGGCGTGCTGTGCCCGCACGGTGGCGCCATGGGTGCTGGTGGCCTAAGCTCACCGGTGTCATTAGTACGAGCGATTCCGGCCACCCTAGACCAAGCCAAGGGTACGAGAACGATGAGTGCATCAATGTGAGTCCGATACGATAGAAAGGTAGGGTGGGGAAGCATGTCGAGATGATGGCCCCACGGCGGCGCCATGGACGACATGACTGGAGCTCGTTGATACGGCACTCTAGGGTGTCAAATACCAAAAGGAAGGCACGAGAAGTATGAGCGGCTCATTGTGAGTCCAGAGAAGACGTTCACAGCATCCGGGAGGGCTTCAAAGGGGTTCGGCGACGTACGACGATGGCTGGAGAGAGAAAAAGGGCATGGGTGAGTGCGAATCCGAGTGATTCGTTACCAAAATGAAGAAATGAGGGCACCAACGGACGCGGTGAGTCACGGTGGAGCTCCGAGGTGCGTCGGCGTCATTGATTTGGGCACTGGAGCGGGCGGACTACGGTGGCAGTGCGAGCTCAAGCGTGGATGGGGAAAAGGGAGAGAGGGAGGCGCTCGGCTTGGGGTTTTGTAGGCGAGCAGTGAGGCAGAGATGGGAAGTGGCATGGTGGAGTTGCGAATCACGGGATTTCGAAATCCCTTCCATGCTGGCGCGGGCGCGGCGGCAAGCTGCCGTACATGGCGTGCGCCATCGCCGGGACGAAGAAGGAAGGTGAGGCGGGCGGCTGATGAGTGGGTCCTGGTTGCCTAGAGAAAGAGGAGGGAGAGGCAGCGCGCGACATGGACGTGGGGCAGGCCTCCGCCTGGGCTGAGCAGCAGCGCCGAGCTGGGCCGCGGTGGTGGGCTATGGGCGCGCGCGCGTGCGAGCATAGGAAGGGCACCGGAGCAGGCCGCGAGCAAGCCATGCGACCGGGCTGCGTGCAGTGAAGGAGGGAAGGGAGGGGAGGCACAGGACTGGGCCGCCAGCATGCCAAGGCTTGCTCCGACATGGGAAGGGCTAGACCACCTCTGGGCTAGGAAAGGGAGAAAGAAGAAAGTTTTCTAAAAGAAAATCCTTCCTATTTTCAAAGCTTTGAAAATTGATCAAATTCAAATGAAATTTGAATTCAACCTCAAACATCCTAGCCGTACACTCAATCAAAAATAGTATGCTTTGGCATGAATGCAACAAACATGTTTTTAAACCTTATAGTTAATTTTAATTAACCAAAATTTATTAGTTTGGCCTAGGTTAAGATGCATAGAAAATCAAATAAATGCTTAAAATTAATTACTAATTTGCAAATGAAATTTTAGGGCATTACAAACCTACCTCCCTTAAGATGAATCTCGTCCTCGAGATTCAGGTGATTCAAAAAGATTAGGATAGTTAGATCATTAAGTGAAATAACAAACATATACCAAATGTGCAAAATAAATTCTCATAAAATTACAGTAGCCTCCAAGTGATGCCACTAGACTATTCTAAAAATTTCATACCATTTGGACATGTATAACATCAGTCTACAAAAATATCAAGCTAGCAAGGTTTATTTTAGTAAAAATAGTTAACCCTATACAAAAGTGTTAACAATAGATTTTATATTTTTGTTAGCTTCATCCTAGTTCCATAATACTATACAAAAATTTGCATAGCATTATGTTACTTATTTTGAACCCTATAATTTTCCTCAGAAAACACTATTTATTAATAGATAAATAGAAAGACCCTACTTCAATCAAGTCTATTGCAAGTTTATTATTTTTCCTAGCTAGAGCATGTCAACACAAGACCAGCAAAATTGGAATCACAAGTTTATCACATTCCTAGCTCAAGTTACACATTTTACAAGATTACAAACATTCAAAAAGCACTTCTCTAGCTACATTTTATTCACCTAGAAAAATACTAGAAACAGTATATTTCATATTTTTATAAAATACTACACTTCATAAGGAATCCAACAAAATTTAGTTCACCAAAATTGGACACTCCTAGCTCTAGATATGATTTTTCAAAGTTAGCCCAAAAATCTAGAAAAGAAATAAAACTAAACCCTAACTACAGTCGCTGACACCTGGGACCCACGGGTCAGCGGACCCCACATGTCAGTGAACCAAAATAGGGGCAAAGGTTTGACCGGCGCTAGCTCGACGACGGCGAACTCTCCGATGAAACTGACCCCACCATCGTGCTCTCCTCACTCATCTACGTCGACTGGTACCGGAGGTGGCAGCGCGGATGCACCGGAGCATGCTCGTCGCCGGCCATGGCGGCGCTGCACGGAGGTACACCAGTTGCTACGAGCCACGGTAAGGCCCAACGAGAAGCGCATGGGCTCCGCGGTGACTACTCGAACCTACTAAGACTACTTAGGTTAAGTGGAACACGCCGACGAGGTCTGTCCACGTGCGGGGTGGTGCGGCGGCACGGCGCGTTGTGTTCTGCACCGACGAGGCGATGATTCACCGTAGTGTCATGCCGAAGCTAGTACACACCCTAACCAAGCTCTAATGCAAAGAAGATGAATGAATGCGCAAAGGAGCCGAGCAGCGATGAGCTCACCGTGAAGGCGGCCATGAAAGCTGAGATTCCATCGCGGACGAGAACGGCGATTTCGCCCTCACCGTAGCTCGCCTGGCCCTGCTATTGCATCGAGGAGGTAGAGAGGAAGATGGCGCAGCTGCTGACTAGGTGGAGACGACAATGGTGCTGGTGGCGCGGGCGCTAGGCGACGGCGGAGCAGCGTGGTGATGCGGCGACGCTCTGTGCTCCCGCTGTGCGCGCGAGAGAGAGCAGTGGAGAGGGAGAGAGCGCGATGGAGTGAGCGAAATGGGCAGCGCAGCTTATCCTTAAGCGCACGCCAACCCACTATGGTGGGGGCCCTGACGCCGGTCAATGGCGGCCACATGGCGGCCAGGTCCTGCCCACTGTCGGCCACGACGGCGTGACGCCGCGACCATCAGAGCACCCCGTGTTCATGTGACAGCGCCAAAATAACCCTTCCAATCTCCTAAACCAAAGCGAGTTATTGCACGACGCTAAAACAAAATTTGTAGAGCTACATACCAGCTCCAACTTTGCTTAAGTGCTCTAGGTCTAACTCGAGATGGTTATGGAGTTAAATCATCACAAAGTCAGGCACATCAACACTGTTAGAGTAGTTAGACTTAGAAAAATTTTCAAGTTCTAAAAATAGTACAATGTTGATACTTGTGAGCCCTAAATGACCAAGTTAGGCACTGAATTAGCTCATGACCCAAAAATAAAAGTTGTTACACTACTTGAGTTCTACAACTTTGTTTTAGGGTACACATCCATGCAAAGTTTCTAAAGTGATGTTCAACTCTAGTCAAACATACAACTTGAAAATGAAAGCCTACACTATAACCATGACTTAGAGACCAAACTAGCCTTAGTCATGAATACAAAAGTTGTTCCTAGTGACATTCTAAACATGTTTAAGGTATTCCTAAGGTTCCACACACATTTATACATTGGTTACATATAAACCCTAGCATAGGCAGGGCATTTAAGTGACAACACATGCAATATAAGCCAACATAGAGATACTAATTGAGATGCTCATGATCATAAAGGATCAATGATGCTTATGCTCATGCAATGCCAAGGCTAAATGCAAGCTTAACACCTAGGGTGTTACATAAATAGACCATCCAATTTAGAGTTCGGATGAGGAATTAGGGCCTCAGGAAGTTTTCACCCATGCACAAGCACAAACTGGCTAAGCCAGTTTCAGAATTCGGTTAAACCGGCTAAGCTAGTTTTGAAAACTCATCCAAATTGAAGAGTGGACTTCACCATTGCAATCCTCTAGTTGAGATGATCATAAAACACATAAATAGACCATTCAATTTAGAGTCTGGACGAGGAATTACGGCCTCAAGAAGTTTTCACCCTGCACACACAAACCGGCTAAGCTAGTTTTAGAATTCGGTTAAACCGGTTTTCCTAGTCCGAGTCCAGTTCAATTCTAATTTGATGGGAATTCGCCTAATGTCATGGGAAACTTATAGATTTCATTTAAAAAAGGTTTTCTACTAGAATAAGATCATCCCTCTACATATACTAGAGAATGACAGCTGACTGAGACAATTCAACACACAATCGATCAAAAGTTAATGTACCAGTCTTTTTCCTAACTTTTACTCATCCAACCTTCTATGGTCAGATTGCAAGATGGGCGTCCTCTACAAGATGTCATTACTGTGATGATCGGTTGTTTGAGAGTAATAGAGAAAAGCTAGACCAGTGCAGGGATAACCTACCTTTAATGAACTTCCACATTATTTCTTTGTATCTATTATTCATATCAACAATGATGTACCTTATTAAACTATTCACTGTTGTACGGTGGTCAAGCTACGTGAGTTTTGATGATTGGTTCGTGGATTGTAACTCTACTTCTCAGCGAACCAACGTTGTTTTTCTCTCACAGTATTTCAGCATAAGCATTAGTATAATTCAAATTTTAGCAAAACGAACAGGGATATGATGTCGTCTCCGGGGGATTATCGAGGTTGGTTTGCTTAAATCGGATCAGTCGAAGTGAATGACACTTGATTTAGGTAAATCAACACAGCAGATCCCCCACACATTTCATCAATTGCATTTGCATTGTTATCTTTTGCTTGAATCTCCATAACAATACATCACTTTGGCTATTCATTTTAACACAATACGAAAAATCACAAGTTTGCCTTTATCATTGAATCATTGAGCACTTCAAATAATACAACATTCCGTATCTCAAGTGTATGTAATATAATCAATTACTTGTTCAACACTTAGCAAATTTGTAGGTTTTCTTTTTAAGAATTTATCTTAGGCAGCCTTCTGTGAAGGGTATGAACCTCCGGTCTCAATAAAAGTTTAGAGAGGTTGATTTTATTTTGATTTTGATATTAGAGTTCGCAGGGAACACAGATCCGTATAAGGGGCACCAAGAATGGAATGGATAAGTTCGCCGTCCCTCCACCCAGAACCTCAGCCTTTCCTTCCTCCCATCGCTTCGGGCTCGTTTGGTAGAGCTTCTGGCTCTAGCCAAAACAACTTTAGTTGTGGCTTTCCCTATAGAGCAGATTCATTTGAGGAGCTAAAAATATTTTTTGGACGGTTTGGCAAAACAGCTCAGCTCCTCCTCCTGGTGAAAAGGATGAAAGGTCCAAAATGCTCTTTTTTTTCTTTTTTTCTCTCCTTCTATTTCTCTTTATTTATTTATTCTCTCTCTATCTTATCTCTACTATAATGGACCAATAAAAACTTTACTAGGTCTCAAGGAAAATATTCATCTCCATTAAAATTAAGGGCTAATAGAACATCAAATCATATCTCACCCGAACCCCGCACGCCCCTCCACCCACGCACGGGACTCAAACGCAGGGTTCGAAGACTGCCCACCGCCACGCCGTTTGCATTTTTTTTCTTTGGAAAAGCCGTTTGCATCTAATATCACCCGCTATCAAGCGTAAACATCACGCGATCAACACAGAGCCCACGATCAGCGCAAACATCACGCGACACCCGCCCCGAGTCCTCGCTCGACGTAGCCGCGATGACTCCCAGCCACGATCAGCCGCTATCCAGTTCTTCGTCGAACCCTTCTCTATCGAGACGACCATCCTCTACGGTAGGTATGCTGGCCCCTCTCTTGCCTTCCGCTGCTGGCCTACTGCGACTGCACCTTCACCGTCCGCGGCCACGCCGTCCCACGCCCCCGCCGCTGGCTTGCTGTGGCAGGCGACAAGCGCCGCCGTCGCCGAGGAGTAGGAGAGGATAGACGAGGGGCTTGCGAGGTCGGGGGCGAGGACCTCGGCTCGGGTTCGCAACGATTCGCAAGTGGCCAGGGTTCGCAACGATTCGCACGGCATCTGTTCGTGTGTAAAATTCCGTAACCTAGATCCTGATTCAGTCGCGGAGGCATGGGCGGGGTGTGCCATTCGGTTCGGGTTGTGTGGTAGGTTCACACGTAAAATTTCTTGGCCGATGCGCACACCTGGTGGTGGTGATTTGCCAAGAGCACCAATTAGGAGGTTTCTACTTTCTAGGCGTGGCTTTCTTAGTTGTTGTTCCACGTGATTGGTTCAGTTCGTCACAACGGTGCCCCCAAAGCCCTCTATCCAGACTCAGTTTGTTCTCAATTAAGTGGAGCAGGTGGCAAAGCAGGATGATGACCGTAAGCTGATCTGCTCCACCAAGTTTGATCGCATTGCCTACATGTATTTACAGTTTGATTACCTTATCTGGGTCTAATTCTTATTGCATCATGTGAATATGATTGTTTAATAATAAAGCTTTGTTCTGTGCTTCTGGTGTTTCAAATTATGATCCAACCTGCTCAGCATCTTGTGCTCGTGCGTTATGATTAATAAAATGAACAAATACATTTGTTGCCGAACTTAGTAGCCTTTGCCTTTGGTGTTGGGAGCCTGCTGTCAGAAATATTGTTAGGGGACTTGGCAACCCAGTCCTGATTGGCTGATGTCGGTGGACCGCGTTGGCGTTGTGCGGAAGCGGTGCGGGGCGCGCACGCGGCGAACGCAACGCGGGCGGTGCAGTGTGTTTGGGCGGACGTCGCACGGCGGTGGCGCACGCGGCGGGGAACCTCGACCGCGCGGGAGTGACCGAGTCCATCAAGGTTTGTAAGCATATCTCATCATGGAAGAATGATGAAGCCTGCACATTAATTTCGTTCTTTCAATGGCTATGGATTGATATCTAGACATTCTTTTTTAGCCTTACCCGAATGAGACATAAAATTGGGTTCATTGTTGAGTTGGTTTGAGACATGATTGTTGTCTCGTCAGGCTAAATCGTATGCTGTTGATATTTAAGTCCATCTAGGCAAAGCTGTGAAGCCTTGTGGGCAATGCCCAGCTTTGAATGCTAATGGACTGATGGCAAGTGTCTATGCCTCTCTTTAACGCTAAGTCCTATGTTGTTGATATTTAAGTCCATCTAGGCAAAGCTGTGAAGCCTTGTGGGCAATGTCCAGCTTTGAATGCTAATGGACTGACGGCAAGTGTCTATGCCTCTCTTTAACTTCGATTTGATAGCAAGTGGCAATGACCAACTCGGAATGCTAATGGACTGATAGTAAGTGGCATTTTTTCACCTGAGATTTCCCTTTCAGTATGCAAGAGTGTTAATATCACTGGTTTTACATTAAAAAAATCATGGGAAATCATGGTAATCTGTAATGTGGTTATGTTAATCATTGTATTTGCATGTTGCTGGCTTGCCAAAATAATGAAAAAAAGACATGGCAGATCAGAAAGCAGAGCGCACTGCTTTAGGCGAAATAAAAAACAACACACCTATGAGCGCTTCCTCAACTGTGATGGAATTGATGTCAACATTTTTGCTCAAAATCAAGATGCAAATGCTAACCTTATTTATTCCTTTGCAGTTATTTTACCTCTATCTATCAAAAGATAAAAATCATGAGAGGCTCTGATGCTGTTTGAATAGGTATGTATAATGTGTAACAATAGATATAGAAATTCTGCATGTTTGATGTGCATATGTTACAGGCCTTTCAGGATGAATTTATTAATTCCCAAGCACTGATGTCTGCAGTTAACTTATATACTATATGCAATGGCTATATTTCTCATTTTTTTGCATATACTAGCATTGCAAATAAGTTAGGCAAAGTATTCAGTATTAGCTAGCTGCAACCTGCAACTGTATCCATTGCCGCAAACGGATTGTAGCTTGTATGCAGAGATCATTTCTCTTGGCTGATAACAGAGCACAAAATAACGGAATAATAAGGTGATTATATTAATTGCAGCTAACAGTTCCTGTTTTCGTGCGTGAATCTTAAACTTCAGTTTGAAATATGTAATTTGGTGAATTGTTCCATTTAGCTATAATACTTCTTGTATGGTTTTGAAGGTGTGAAGGGTGTTCGGCTGATTTCAGCTGATTCAATAGTGTTCTGTGAAGAGAGAATAAGCTGAAATAAGCTGAAATAAGTTGAGACTAGACAAACAGAACAGGCCGTATGTCCATTTGCCTGCTAGCTCCGAGAACCATACAGAAGACGAGTCACAACAAATAAACTTGGTCTTTGTCTCCATCGACGGAATCAATAGAAGATATCTGAGCTAATTGGCAGACTATGTTAAAGGCTGAAATAGTTGCCGGGAATTATCATAAGTCGTCGAATGTTTAGTGTAGTTTTGACATGTTCTTGGGACATATGCATTTGTATGTCTGTGACGTGATTCCTTGTTATTCTACTCTAAAATCATCCATCATGCCATAAGAACTAATGGTTCGTGATGTCAGAAAAGCTATCCTAATTGTTTAACTGCAACCTCGCAATTGTGTTCTTTTACACGAGAAAAATTGGTGCTAATATCGCCCTCGGGTTATTTTCATGGGTATCCTGAAATGCAAACGTTACGTTAGCACGGACACCGTACCGGTTATCACAAATGCACGCAGCACGCACCACCGCACACGGAAATCTCGCACACCCTGTTCATCTTCCCCGCGACACCGCATCCGCTTCCTCGCGACATGCCGCACCGCGGCCACAGCACCTTGCGCCTCCACGGTCGCGCCGTCGCCCTGCCCCCGCATCTCCCCGCCCGCGCCGCCACCTCCACCTCCCCGAGCCTTGGCCGCTCTCCGCCCACCCCCACATCTCCCCGCCCTTCGCAGCTCCTCGGATGACCACACCCGTGTGCTCGTGCTCACGCCGAGGGCAAACTCGCCCAGAGCCCACGCATCTGACAGGGAGCCGAGGGAAGCTCGATTTTTGAGCTCCATCCCTCGTCTCCGCTCTCAGCGCAATTTACAGGGACTTCTGCCGTGGAGCTGCTGTCCTTGGACCCGTTTGGTAGTTGGAGCCGTAAAACAGCTCCCGGAGCCGTTCCGGGAGGGCTACCAAACGGCCCCTTCATTTCCAAGAGTCCATGTTTCTGTCCCCTGACCTGTCGCTTGCCTGCGCCGTCGTCGCCTTCCCATGGAGGCCCTCATCCCAACTAACTCCACGGGTCCCCTCCCGCTGCACCCTCACATGCCACGCAGCGGCGCCCAAAGTGCCCCTCCCCATCGCCTCACCGGCCTCCCTCGGAGACGACCCTAGCAAGTGGGACCCCGCCGAGTGCGACGCCCTCCTCCGCGGCGGGGAGCAGGTCGCCTCCGTGCTGCAGGAGATGCTCACGCTGGTCAGGATGCCCTACCACCGTTTCTTCGGTTGCTTCACTGAATCACTGACGGCCATTACTAGTATGAATTTATGAAATGAACACAGTACTTCATAGAATTGCGTAGTTTCTCGGATTTCCAATCTTATTAGGTCGTTATTTATATTACAAAAAGGTTAAGCTGTTCCGCAATTAACTGTTCCACTAGTTTGTTTCGTGGCCAGGTAGTATGCTAATGGAGTTTGGTCCTCCTGGACTAATTGGCAAAGAGTTGTGAAAGCTTAGCCCATTGCTACAGTCAATTTATCCTCCATTTTCTTTCTCGGCTTATTAGTTTGTCCTAGATTATAATTCGCACTAAAATTGTCCAAGAACTATTATGGGGGGAGTCTTGAATGCCGAATGTGCTGAAGTGTTAATCTCATGTAGTTGCAGAATATAACTGCTATTCATGTGGTCTGACTAAATGGTTATACCTTATAATTGTATTATTGATATTGTTCTTGTATGTGGTTGGTCGTTGGTGTTTGTAGATGGTGGACATGGAGATGGATGGTGCATTTGAGCCGGTTGCTCTGGAGCTTGTGGCACAGGGAGTTATTGGGAAGAGGGTCGACGAGGTGGAGTCAGGCTTCCTTATGGCACTTGATTACATGATACAACTTGCACAGAAGGACGCAGATGATGAGGTACTTGATAGTCATTGCCTAACTCAGCCAAAGTACTTGTTTGCAACAAATTATTTATTCTTCACTAGGCGTCATTGTAGAGAGATAGCAGAACACCTCACACCCCTTGGGTTGGGCTTTCATATATATATAGTCACAAGGACTTCAGTACAATTACAATTAAATCCCTAAACATATACATATCTAACACCCCCGCCGTAGTAGCGAAAGGTTCACAGATGCATAGACTAGACCGAAAATCAATAAATAACTGTACAGGCAGGCCCTTAGTCATGATATTTGCGAACTGATGTGAGGACGACACATGGAGAACATGAACTTCACCAAGCGTGACCTTCTCGCGGACGAAGTGAATGTCGATCTCGATGTGCTTGGTCCGGCAGTGATGAGTGGGGTTAGCTGTCATGTATACGTTGTCACAGAAGACAACCGTGGTGGAGAGTAGCGGTAGATGGAGCTCTCGGAGAAGTTGGTGCAACTAGCAGCACTCGGCGAAGGCATGGGAGACGGCACGGTACTCTGCTTTAGCAATAGAGCGAGAGACAGTGGTCTGACGCTTGGACGACCATGACACCAAGTTGTCGCCGAGGTAGATGCAGTAGCTCGATGTGGAGCAGCGGGAGTCGGGGCACCCTGCCTAGTCCGCATCTGATGTGAGAGACTGGACAGGACCAGTGCCAATGTGTAGACCAGCAGAAAGAGTGCCCTTGACGTGGCTCTCGGGGGTCGTGCATGAAGAGGCACACCTTCTAGACCACATAGGCCAGGTCGTGCAATAAGGTACTGTAGCACCCCGGTGAGGCTATCATACTCGTATGGGTCGACGACTGGGGCAGCATCTGTAGCTGAGAGCTTGGACTTGGAGTCCACAGGCGTCGCGGTGGGATGGCACTCGGACATGGTAGCACGCTGGAGAAGCTCAATAGCATACTGGCGCTGCAAGAGGAACAATCCGTCAGTGTAGCGTGTGACGGAGATGCCGAGGAAGTGATGGAGCGCGCCTAGGTCAGTCATCGCGAACTCCGAGCTGAGGCGCGCGTTGATGTGACATAGGCAAAGTGAGGAGGCCATGAGGACGATGTCGTCGACGTAGAGCAACAAGTAGGCGATTTTGTCTCGATCTTTATAAATAAAGAGAGACGCATCACTTGCGGATGGCATGAAGTCGAGTTGGCAAAGATATGGCAAACCGCTGGTGCCACGCGCGGGGAGCTTGCTTCAGGCTGTAGAGGACTTCTACAACAAACAGACATGATTAGGTGCAGAGGGATTGACAAAGCCAGGAGGCTGCTGGCAGTAGACGATCTCTTCAAGACTGCCATGGAGAAAGACATTCTTGATGTCAAGTTGGTGAATTAGCCATGACTGCGAGGCAACGATGCTCAGGACGACGCGGATCATGGCCGGTTTGACAACCGGGCTGAATGTCTCATCGTAGTCCATGCCGTGCTGCTGGGAGAAACCTGCAAACTGACCCAGCGAGCCTTATGGCGGGCGAGCGACCTGTTGGCGTGGTAGTTATTGGATCCACTTGCCGATGACGACATTGGCGCGAGGAGGCTGGGGAATGAGATGCCAGGTCCCGAAATCGATGAGTGGCCGATACACATTGGCCATGGCCGCATGCCATTGCGGCCCAGCCAGAGCACTACGGTAGTTGGTAGGCAGGGGCGAGGCTATGGCGGTGGAGACGAAGGCACTGCTGTAGTCGATCGGCCGGATCTCAGATGGTGCCCGTCTGCAACCTCATCACAGCCTGTCCCGCTGCCGGAGCAACAGGAGGCGTAGATGGTGCACTGGGGGCGCTAGTGGCACACCCAGAGACATGACCGCCGATGGCGCCAAAGGTGCCGGTAGCGTGGCGGCAGTGTTCGGTGATGGTGGGGCACCACGCCGCATGTAGACGCATCTGAAACGACCCCGTGATGCGGCGAGGGCAGTGTTGGCGGCGCAAGTGGAGCGGGAGGACCGTAGACAATCACCGTGGGGTCGTCCAGGGGAGACGAGCTAGCCACGCCTGCCGGGCTGAGTGGGCGTGGCACCCGTGAAGGGTGGGGCGACTGCGTCGCTGTCATCGATGAGGAAGTCGAGCGAAGCTAGGGTAGACGGACCTGCAGAGTTAGTGGAGAAGGGAAACATCTCATCAAACACAACATGGCGGGAAATGATGATGCGGCGTGATGAGAGATCAAGGCAACGATATCCTTTGTGGGAAGAACGGTAGCCGAGGAATACGCAGGCAACGGACCGTGGAGCGAGCTTATGTGCAGAAGTGGCACTAAGGTTTGGGTAGCAGAGGCACACGAAGACATGAAGATGGGATAGGTCAGGCTGCTGACCGTAGAGGCGACAGAAGGGGATCTCATGGCGTATGGCGGAGCATGGGCGGCGATGAAGAAGATAGGTGGCTGTGGTGTGAGCTTTGGCCTAGTAGGCAGAAGGCATGGAAGAATGGAGAAGGAGAGTGCTCACTATATTGTTGATGGTGCACTGGTTGCGCTCGGCCTACGTGGGCTCCGTTTGGGAAGGGTAGGGCGCAATTCCCGCACGGGAGAGACGATCGCACGTTCACGAGTGATGCTCGGGCGCGTGAGGAGAGCGGAAGGGAAGGAGCGGTTGGGAAGGGGGCACGCGCGCGTCAGCCACGCGTGCGCGAGCGATGGAGATGTGGGCATGGGGCACAACAGAGCCGCGCGTGCGCGAGGGAGATGCGGGCGCGTGGGACTAGGGAGGGGAGGAGTCAGCGTGCGCATGAGATGGCGTTGTGCGAGCAACTCGTGGGGCCAGGGAGGGGGAAGAAGTTAGCGCGCGCAGGAGATGGACGTGCACAAATAGCTCGTGGGACCAGGGAGGCGGGGGGGGGGGGGGGGGGGAAGAAGTCCGCGTAGGAGAGAGAGGAGGTGGTTGCATGATTGAGGAGCAGCGGCGCGAGGAGAGGACGACCGTTCGTGGGCAGGAGGCCGCGTGCACAGACAGAGGAAGAGTGGTGGGAGGGGCTAGAGCAGCGGCCAGAAAGGAACCCGGGCTTCTGGTACGATGTAGAGAGATAGCAGAGTATCTCACACCCCTTGGGTTGGTGGCGGCTTTCATATATATATATATAGTCACAAGGACTTTAGTACAATTACAATTAAACCCCTAGATATATACATATCTAACAGTCATCCACTTATTTGCCTATCTTTATTAAATAGCATAATTCAGCTATGTATTTTGTCTTTGCCATATTCTAAATCTTTTTATACCTCGCAAAAAAAATATTTTTATACCAATAAGGTATATCGATGTTTCTTTAACTGTAACAGAGAAATTAAATATTATTACTAATGGGTCCAAAGTTGTTTATATTTATTCATGTTAAAGTTAGTACTAGTTACATTAATTAGAAGATGCATAAGTCAAAGGGACCTTTCAGATTGCTGTGTTGATGTGATAGCCATAAAATCCATGTATGCTTCGAGACATTGTTGTCAGACTGGAGTGCTTACTAAATCCTGCTATATGCATATTTCCCCTTAGCTTATTCTACATGCTTTACATGCTTGTCTTATGATGGCAGCGTAAGTCTCTTCTTGAGGTAATTAAGCAGACAGTGCTAGACCATCTGACAAAGAAATGTCCTCCACATGTAAGTGTTGTTTCAAGTGCCCAGTGTTATCTGCTTATATGTGTGTATGGATGTGGGCGTGTTTGTGTCTTCTGACTGGTGGTGTTGCATTTTACAAACCAGGTCCAGGTTGTTGGACTCCTTTGCCAGACTGAAAAGAAAGAGAGCAGGCATGAATTGTTGCGCCGTGTAGCTGCTGGTGGAGGTGTTTTTAAGAACGATAAAGGTCTTAAGTGCCAAATTCCTGGGGCAAATCTTAGTGACATTGCAAATCAGGCAGATGATCTACTAGAGGTAAGTTGAAAAGCATGAGTACAGGCATCCTTTACTGATGGCCTTCCATGAAATGAAATAACACAATCTTCATAACCTGATTCTTTGCAATGAAACAATTTCTTTTCCATAAGTACGTTCAATGATAAGTTGATAGGAGGAGAGTAAAACCTAATTACAATGTAGACTCAGACACTCAGTACGCACATATATACTCATACTAAAGAGTCCTGTCCTAGACCGGTTTAGACAGATGCCAGTTCATAGATGGACTATGAGACTGTATGACATGCTATATACTATTATCTTACAATTCTCATCAATTTTGTGAATGAACAATATTGTTGGTGCATTGAGCATTGGCTTCAGATGCTATATGTTACTCCCTCAGTCCTAGAATATATCTAGTTTTAGACTTTTCCAGACAGATTAAGGAAAGCGATTAAATGTCTAAGTTTCCCTTCATTATCTTGGTCAAGTTACATGCGCCTGATAGCCATGTATCTGGTGGGCAGCGCTGCCTAGCATATTTGTTGAAACAAGGAAACCTGCATATTTGTTTGTGCTGCCTGCCATATTTGTGTTTGCATGCTGAGAAGGAAAAGGCAAAGCGAGGGGTATTTATGAGAAAGGAAAAAGTCTACTTAACCCCTCCACCTTTCATACTTGGTCTACTTCACCCCCAACTATAAAACCGTCTGTTTTACCCCTGAACTTTCTAAAACCGTCTATTTTACCCTCTAGGTGGTTTTTAGCGGCGGATTTGCTACAGTAACAGCGGATCTGCTATAGCAACGGTGGGTTTGCTACAGTGCTGGTAGTTTTGAATTTTCTTTTTTTTTTATTTTCGGTGAATTTTTGAAAAATCATAGTAAATCATAGAAAAATCATAAAATGAAAAATCTAATTTTATTGGACTCCACATGAGTAGATCTACACAGTGAATATATAATACGGTATGCTTTACTATAAATTTTTTTTTAGCTTTAGATTAATTGGAAAATCCAATTTTGTCTGTAATTAATTAGAATTTATCTATAACTAAATTATACATAGTCCAATGAGTACAAAATTTTTACTATAGTTCAAGCATACAATAATTAGCGTACTATAAAAATTTTACCACAATTGGACCATAGAAGCTGTAGCTATGAATTATTCCAATTAATTACATACAAAATTAGATTTTTCAATTAATGTAAGGCTACAGTAAAAAATTTGTACTAAAGCATACCGTATTATATATTCACTATGTAGATCTACTCATGTGGAGTCCAACAAAATTAGATTTTTTATTTTACGATTTTTCTATGATTTACTGCGATTTTTCAAAGATTCATTGAAAATGAAAATGGAATTCAAACCCGCCATTACTGTAGCAAGCCCACCGTTACTGTAGTAAATCGCTGTTACTGTAACAAGCCGCTGTCAAAAAACCGTCCCGGGGGGGGGTAAAATAGATGGTTTTGGAAAATTCAAGGGGTAAAACAGACGGTTTCATAGTTGGAGGTGAAGTAGACCATGTATGAAAGGTGGGGGGTTAAGTAGACTTTTTCCTATGAGAAACCACCCCATCAGAACTCAGATATGTATGTATTTTGGGACAAAGTTTGACGTCCTGTTCGTTTGGCTGATAAGTCATGGCTGAAAGTACTGTTGGCTGATTTGTTGTGAGAGAAAAATATCGTTCGTTGGCTGAAAAAGTACGGTTTATAAGCCAACCGAATAGGGCGTGAGTTATAAATAGCTAATTCTGGGATGGATGGAGTACACTATTTTGGATCGCTGATGATGGCATGCCTAAAATGAACTTAACACCAGCCTCTTTGAAGTGGTTCTTGTGACCCAGATCATGTGTAGTAGTGGGCTACCCCTACATTGGAAATTCAAAACAAGTAATGCTAGCAGGCAGTGCCTCTTGGCTCCAATATCTCAGCTCCTGTTAACCCCTTTATGCAAAGTTAGTACAGTGCAAAGAGTCAATTCTTGACAGGGTGTTATATAAAGATACAAAGGAATACTTCTACGGTTTGCTCTTCAAGAAATAGACAATTGTCAAGTTGAAAGCATTGGCTTTACTATTATGTACAGAGCAGTCAATCAGTTGCCTCGTTGGTCCAAAACTTAAGATTTAATCATTTGCATAGAACACCAGGCCCGCAACTAGCAAATTTTGGACATCTTGTTTGTATGGTACTTGTTTCCGTTAAATTCAATTCCCCTCATCCTCAAGTCATCCAATCTTATACATATCATTTGTTACTTTGAGGTTTGTATGAGAATGCATTGTATTAATAGCAGAGTAGATCTATACACAACTCAAAAACAATGAAGTAATCATGAAAATAGAGATTTGGCAAAGCTAACCACAAACACCAAGTTCATTGAACTTCCAACCTTGGGGAGATGCTGGGAGCTGAATGTAGGGTACCAATCAACTGGAAGTCTTCAAGTGATGCAGGATAGAACTTGAGTCTGCTGTTTTGAGCCATGGGAACTTGGTGTTAGGCGTGCGCATGTCAAACACGCAAAACATAGGAACTTGGTGTTAGGTGGGTGCATGTCAAATACGCTGGATATAACTGGAGTATATATATAAAAAAACTTGATCAACCTAAGAGGAACTAGGAGACATTTTATTAAGAGGAAAATAGGCACCCAAATTTGCCTCGATGAGGACTTGAACCTGGGTGGTCTAGGCATACACCCACACCCTCGACCAATTGAGCTAGCTCAGCTTCATTATACAACTGGAGTATATGTTTTGTTTTGGTAGAAATTGTTATGACCCTAGATCATAGCGGTAAACACCACCAGGAAGATAGCTAGGCAGAGTCGGCTTGGAGAGAGACTAGGGGCTTGTTTGCTTGGTGCCTACTAGGCAGTTGGGAAGCCAAGCAAAGATCTAGACCCCAGGCCAATGAAATCTAACACCTGGGATTTTTTCCTGGCTAGGCAACTTTTGAGTCCTCCAAGCAAACGAAGGTGATGCTGCGGGTGAGGAAGCTGTAGCGAGCCATCGAGGATGGTACCGAGGACGAAGAAGAGGATTGCGCGGCAATGGAGGCGATCCTGTCCGCCGTGCCTCACGAGTATGTGGAGCCATAGGGGACCAAGGCTTTGCCAATGCTGCCTGGGACACCCTTAAGGCCATGCGCGTCGGCTCGGATCGTCAAAGAAGGTGAAGGCGCAACAGTTGCAGCGGGAGTACGAGGCGATGGCGTTTTGTGATGGCGAGGCAGTGGAAGACTTCGCCCTCAGGCTGTAGTCTCTCATTAGCCAGCTGGTGGTGCTTGGCGTCACCATCATCGACGATGAAGCGGACGCCAAGTACCTACAGGTGGTGGCCACCAGGTATCCGCAGATCGCCCTCTCGATAGAGACGCTGATCGACCTGTCCACCCTCTCTCTCAAGGATGTGACAAGGCGCCTGATGGCGGTCGAGGACCGAGACAGTGAGAACGATCATCGGTGGCAAATTGCTGCTGACAGAGGAGTGGGCGGCTTGCATGCACGAGCGGCGGTTCGGGGAAGGCTCCTCCAGCCACGGTGGTGATGAGAAGTGTCGCGACAAGACCCCGCAAAAGAAGGACGGTGACGACACGTTGCGTTTGATCGACACGGATACTTGTTGATGGTGCGGGAAGACTGGGCATTGAGCCGGGGATTGTAAGAATCCCAAGGAGGAGCAGGCGCACCTCGTGCAGGTGGACGACGAGGAGCCCACGCTCCTGACGGTGCAGTTCTGTGCACTGAACGACGCCGATGAGCTGGTGTCGAGGGAGGGGCTGAGGGCTACGGAGTAGAGGAAGGTGAAGCAGAGCATCCTCCTCGACAAGTCGCGTGCCCAAGTCCATATCGGAAGCGAGGGCAACGGCGCAGAGCAGAGGTGGTACTTGGCTAGCAACCACATGACCGGCAACAAGGGCGCGTTCTCGGAGCTGGATGGTAGTGTTCTTAGCTCCGTGAAGTTCTACAACGGTTTGTCGTTGGACATCCGTGGCCTTGGTACCATCATCTTCCAGTGTCAGAACGGGAAGCACCGCGCGTAGATGGATGTGTACTACATCCCGAAGCTCTGATTGAGCATTGTCAGCATTGGGCAGTTGGACGAGCGTGGGTGTGAGGCCTTCATCAACAGTGATGATCTGCGCATTCGTGACCGAGTGTCATCTTCTCACCAAGGTATAGCGTTCTAGAAACCAGCTGTACATGTTGGATTTGAAGATCATGTAGCCAGTTTGCTTGGAGGCATGGCAGAACGAGGAGCCATGGCTATGGCACGCTCGGTTCGGACACAAGCTTCGATGCGCTTGGAAAGTTAGAGAAGATGGTGTGCGAGCTGCCGCACATCAAGTACACCGGTGAGCTGTGTAACAGTTGCCTGGCAAGCAAGCAGAGGAGGCTGTCTTTCCCCAAGGCGGCCAAGTACCGCATCGACGATGCACTAGAGCTCGTCCACGACGATCTCTGTGGGCCAATCACTCTAGCTACGCATGGAGGATGGCGGTACTTCCTGCTACTTGTCGACTTGTCGATGATTGCAGACGGTTCATGTGGGTACAGCTCCTAGCGAGCAAGGACGAGGCGGCGGCGATCAAGGCTTTTCGGGCTTAAGCAGAGGCGAAGTCTAGGAAGAAGCTGCGTGTGCAAAGGACGGACCGTGGTGGCGAGTTCACCTCAGTAGAATTCGTGGAGTATTGCGCTGATCGTGGCGTAGCGCGCCATTTGACCATGCCCATACTCGCCGCAACAGAATGACGTCGTGGAGCATTGGAACCAGACTATCGTCAGCATGGCGTGCAGCATGATGAAGGCGAAGTGCATGCTGGTGGAGTTCTAGGCGTAGGCAGTGAGCATGACAATGTTCATTCTCAACCACGCATCGACGAAGAGCTTGAAGGTCATGACGATGTTCGAAGGTTGGTATAGGAGGAAGCCTGACGTCTCATTTCTACGTTTGGGTGCATCGACCACATGAAGGCGACAAAGCCGCAGCTAACCATGCTAGAAGACAGGAGCACCATACGAGGCTAGTAGCAAGGTGTATCAGCTGTTTGACCTGCGTGGAGGCAAGGTTGTCATCTTGGGTGATGTGGTGGTTGACGAGAAGGTGGTCTGGGATTAGGAGGATTTGGGCATAGGGGAAGCCGGCGGCGTTAGCTGCACCTTTGTTGTTGAGCACTTGGTCATCCATGGCGATGGGGACACAGGAGGAGTGGAGCCGACTATGGACACGGCAAGTTCAGTGGCAATGGCGGTTCTAGATGGACCACCAAGTTCGGGCATGGTAGGCGCGGGCGAGCAGACTCCTCTGGCGGCAGCGTAGACGCCTCCACCACCGTCCCATGCTCTGGCGGGATAGGGGAACACCAGTGTCGACCCCGGTCTAGTTCTTACTTCGACTAGCTGACTTGGACTCGCATGTCGACGCACACCAACAAGGCGAGGAGGTGCGTTTCCACACCATGGACAACCTTGTCAGCGGCTCTGCAGCTCCTGGCTTAGCAAGCAGGATGCTCGATGACAAAGAGCTGCTTCTGATGAGCGCTGAGGAGCCACCCACGTTCGTTGAAGCTAAACGCTATCAGAATTGGCGGTGGGCCATGCTTGAGGAGATGAACACGATCAAAGACAACGGGACTTAGGAGCTCATGGATCCGCCTCTCGGGTGCCGGCCAATTGGGCTCAAATTGGTGTACAAGGTGAAGCGGGACGAGCGCGGCGCCATTGCCAAGCACAAGGCGCTGCTCGTCGCTAGGGGCTTCGTCCAGCGCGAAGGAGTTGACTTCGAGGAAGTCTTCGCACTGGTGGCACGAATGGAGTCTGTCTGCCTCCTGCTAGCGCTAACAGCGGCGAAAGACTAGTGCGTCCATCACATGGATGTGAGTCCGCCTTCCTCAACGGTGAGACGGTGAGGTCTCGGAGATGGTCTTCGCCAAGAAAGCTCTGGGCTTCGCCGTCAAAGGACACAAACACAAGGTGCTGCGGCTGTGCAAGGTCCTCTACGGGCTATGGCAGGACCCGTGGGTATGGATCGCTAAGCTGGATGCCATGCTGGGCGAGCTTGGGTTCACCAGATGCGCCACAGAGCACACGCTCTACACGCAACGACGGGGGGTGGAGGAGCTCATCGTCGGCGTGTACGTGGATGATCTGATCATCAGTGGAGTGCGGGTAGAGGACATCGATGGCTTCAAGCACGAGATGGCGGCTCGATTCTGCATGAGTGATCTCGGCTTGCTCTCCTACTACCTCGGCATCGAGGTGAAACAGGGGAGGAGCACGTACGCAGAGATGCTACTGGAGCGGAGTGGCATAGCGGATTGCATGCCGTGCGTGACTCCGACGGAGGAGTGGTGAAGCTGACGAAGGGTAGCACCATGACGAATATAGACGCGACAAGCTATCGGAGCATCGCCTACGAGCTGCGCTATCTTGTTCATACGCGGCCGGCCATTATGTTCGCAGTGGGCTATGTGAGCAGGTTCATGGAGGATCCGCGAGAGGATGACTGGGCTACGATGAAGCAGCTCCTGCGCTACATCAAGGGGACGATTGACCAGGGCATGGTCTTCCCCAAGGCCGGTGGAATTGGGCTGTGACTCAATGGCTTCAGCAACGCGGACATGGCGGGCGACATCGACGGGCGGAAGAGCACCTCCAGCATGCTCGTTTTCCTCGGTTGGTCCTCGATCGCTTGGTAGTCGCATAAGCAAAAGGTGGTGGTGCTGTTGACGTGCAAGTCATAGTATATCGCCACGGCCACAGCGGCATACCAGGTTGTATGGTTGCTCTGGCTGTTGGGCAAGCTCACCGGCGAGGAAGCTGGTCCGCCAACTCCGATGGTAGACAATCAGCCCGCCATCGCACTCGCCAAGAACCCGATGACCGAAGCAAGCATATCGACATCAAGTATCACTTCCTTCGTGATTGTGTCGATGGAGGACAGATCGTCCTAGAGTTCATTGAGACCGGCCGACAGCTCGTGGACATTGTCACCGAGTCACTTTGGTCGTCTTCGGTTCTCAGAGCTGAGGGAGAAGATTGGCATGGTGGGACTCAATCTCAGGGTCTAGGTGCAGTAGGATTAGGGGAAGAATTGTAAGATAATCTGCTGCCCTTGATTAGCCTTTTGCTGAAGCAGAGGGTTGGCACTGTGGGCAGCTCTTGTTGTACCTTATGTACTGTTACTCTATTAGAAGTATGGAAATAGGCCAATATGGTAGTGGCATACATCAGCCATGTAGAGAGTAGTTGGGCTGAGGTCAGCCATACTCTAGTGTACCTTATAGAGGTACTAAACTTGTATATATACTAAGCGATTGCAATAGAGCACTAAACTTGTATATATACTAAGCGATTGCAATAGAGCAAACTAGCTCAGTTTGCCACACATTTAGTTTTAGAGCAAATGCTTGTGCTCTGTTCTCACCCCTTGCTTCTACCTCTAGCCGTGGTGTGTGTGTGTGTGTTGGTGAGCTAGCTGCTCATCTGTGCAGGGAAATCGAGGGTCAACAGGCGCGTGATGTTGAAATGGCACAGGGCTGGTGCTACAATGGTTGTCACCCTTGTCCTCCCTACTCTCACCATCTGCGTCATGGTGGCTTCTCACCATCGGCACAGGCGCAGATACTTCCACAGTCTACGCAGTGCGACGTGGCAGGCCAGGACTCCAGGCCCATGAGGCACCCGATGACACCTGGGGCAGCCCCATTGGCCAGGTGCGGCGCCAGGGCCACAAATGCCTAAAGCACCAAGGTGTCAATGTGCACTCATGGGCCACCACGTCGGCAAAACCAGGGCCGAAAACCACCTCATCAAGGGGTTATATACACGGTTAGGAGATGTTTGTGGGGCAGAATACATGGTTTTATAGTTCAGTTGGTGAAGTAGACACCAAGCCAAACATGAGGGGGTTATGTATAGAGTTTTTCCTTGCATATTTTGCATCATCTGAAAATGCCCACAGTACTATTGTTGGAAATTGAACTTTCTTGAGTGATTCATTCTTGCTGCTTCCAAGAATTCATTGAATGCCCGGTCTTTTATTTCTGGAGGGAGGGAAAAATTGTGCTACTTGTCAACCAAACACTAAAATTCCCCTCTATTCATAGGAAACATGTGGACTGTGTTACCAGTGTGTTCTAAACAACTTCAACTTACAAATATAGAATGCTAGGGCTGCGTCACTATTTTATAATTTTATCTCACACTGCTTAAAATAGATGATCACACCTAGCGTATGCCTACTTAGAATTGCAAAGCCCAAAGGATATTTGAAACTCCCAAATGGAACAGAGACAAGATGCTAGAGGTGACGATCATTCCATATCGCTTTGCTTCTTGGAGATGATAAGAATAGGCTGATAACTTTTCGAAAAGAACTGCTTGTAGTAGTTAATTATTGTTGTTTTCATGTTGAAGAATTTTCATGAATCTTCTATCGTCTTGGTTATTATTACAGTCAATGGAATCTAAGGACACCATTCCTGATCCAAAACTTCTTGCAAGACTAGTTATAGTAAGAGAAGAAGCTCGGAATATGATGGGAGGTGGCCTGTTAGATGAGAGAAATGATCGTGGTTTGACTACCCTCCCTGAGGCAGAGGTATCTTTAAACATGCCAGCTTGCCAATGGCTTGCTCCAACATGGGAAGGGCTAGACCCCTCTGGGCTAGAAAGGGAGAAAGAAAAGTTTTCTAAAAGAAAATCCTTCCTATTTTCAAAGCTTTGAAAATTGATCAAATTCAAATGAAATTTGAATTCAACCTCAAACATCCTAGCCGTACACTCAATCAAAAATAGTATGCTTTGGCATGAATGCAACAAACATGTTTTTAAACCTTATAGTTAATTTTAATTAACCAAAATTTATTATTTGGCCTAGGTTAAAATGCATAGAAAATCAAATAATGCTTAAAATTAATTACTAATTTGCAAATGAAATTTTAGGGCATACAAACCTACCCCCCTTAAGATGAATCTCGTCTCGAGATTCAGGTGATTCAAAAAGATTAGGATAGTTAGATCATTTAAGTGAAATAACAAACATATACCAAATGTGAAAAATAAATTCTCATAAAATTACAGTAGCCTCCAAGTAATGCCACTAGACTATTCTAAAAATTTCATACCATTTGGACATGTATAACATCATCTACAAAAATATCAAGCTAGCAAGGTTTATTTTAGTAAAAAATAGTTAACCCTATACAAAAGTGTAACAATAGATTTTTATATTTTTTGTTAGCTTCATCCTAGTTCCATAATACTATACAAAAATTTCATAGCAATATGTTACTTATTTTGAACCCTATAATTTTCCTCAGAAAACACTATTTATTAATAGATAAATAGAAAGACCCTACTTCAATCAGTCTAGTGCAAGTTTATTATTTTTCCTAGCTAGAGCATGTCAACACAAGACCAGCAAAATTGGAATCACAAGTTTATCACATTCCTAGCTCAAGTTACACATTTTACAAGATTACAAACATTCAAAAAGCACTTCTCTAGCTACATTTTATTCACCTAGAAAAATACTAGAAACAGTATATTTCATATTTTATAAAATACTACACTTCATAAGGAATCCAACAAAATTTAGTTCACCAAAATTGGACACTCCTAGCTCTAGATATGATTTTTCAAAGTTAGCCCAAAAATCTAGAAAAGAAATAAAACTAAACCCCTAACTACAGTCGCTGACACCTGGGACCCATGGGTCAGCGGACCCCACATGTCAGTGAACCAAAATAGGGCAAAGGTTTGACCAGCGCTAGCTCAACGACGGTGAACTCTCCGATGAAACCGACCCCACCATCGTGCTCTCCTCACTCATCTGCGTCGACTGGTACTGGAGGTGGTAGCGCAGATGCACCGAAGCATGCTCGTCGCTGGCCATGGCGGCGCTGCATGGAGGTACACCAACTGCTATAGGCCACGGTAAGGCCCAACAAGAAGCGCATGGGCTCCGCGGTGACTACGCGAACCTACTAAGACTACTTAGTTAAGTGGGACACGCCGATGAGGTCTGTCCACGTGCGGGGTGGTGTGGCGGCACGGTGTGTTGTGTTCCGCACCGCGAGGCGATGATTCACCGTAGTGTCATGCCAGAAGCTAGTACACACCCTAACCAAGCTCTAATGCAAAGAAGATGAATGAATGCGCAAAGGAGCCAAGCAGCGACGAGCTCACCGTGAAGGCGGCCATGAAAGCTGAGATTCCATCACGGATGAGAACGGCGATTTCACCCTCACCGTAGCTCGCCTAGCCCTGCTATTGCATCGAGGAGGTAGAGAGGAAGATGGCGCAGCTGCTGACTAGGTGGAGACGACAATGGTGTGGTGGCGCGGGCGCTAGGCGACGGCAGAGCAGCGTGGTGATGCGGCGACGCTCTGTGCTCCCGCTGTGCACGCGAGAGAGAGCAGTGGAGAGGGAGAGAGCGTAATGGAGTGAGCGAAATGGGCAGCGCAGCTTATCCTTAAGCGCACGCCAACCCGCTATGGTGGGGGCCTGACGCCGGTCAATGGTGGCCACATGGCGGCCAGGTCCTGCCCACTATCGGCCATGATGGCGTGACGCCGCGACCATCAGAGCACCCCGTGTTCGTGTGACAGCGCCAAAATAACCCTTCCAATCTCCTAAACCAAAGCGAGTTATTGCACGACGCTAAAAACAAAATTTGTAGAGCTACATACCAGCTCCAACTTTGCTTAAGTGCTCTAGGTCTAACTCGAGATGGTTATGGAGTTAAATCATCACAAAGTCAGGCACATCAACACTGTTAGAGTAGTTAGACTTAGAAAAATTTTCAAGTTCTAAAAATAGTACAATGTTGATACTTGTGAGCCCTAAATGACCAAGTTAGGCACTGAATTAGCTCATGACCCAAAAATAAAAGTTGTTACACTACTTGAGTTCTACAACTTTGTTTTAGGGTACACATCCATGCAAAGTTTCTAAAGTGATGTTCAACTCTAGTCAAACATACAACTTGAAAATGAAAGCCTACACTATAACCATGACTTAGAGACCAAACTAGCCTTAGTCATGAATACAAAAGTTGTTCCTAGTGACATTCTAAACATGTTTAAGGTATTCCTAAGGTTCCACACACATTTATACATTGGTTACATATAAACCCTAGCATAGGCAGGGCATTTAAGTGACAACACATGCAATATAAGCCAACATAGAGATACTAATTGAGATGCTCATGATCATAAAGGATCAATGATGCTTATGCTCATGCAATGCCAAGGCTAAATGCAAGCTTAACACCTAGGGTGTTACATAAATAGACCATCCAATTTATAGTTCGGATGAGGAATTAGGGCCTCAGGAAGTTTTCACCCTGCACAAGCACAAACCTGGCTAAGCCAGTTTCAGAATTCGGTTAAACCGGCTAAGCTAGTTTTGAAAACTCATCCAAATTGAAGAGTGGACTTCACCATTGCATTCCTCTAGTTGAGATGATCAGAAAACACATAAATAGACCATTCAATTTAGAGTTCGGACGAGGAATTACGGCCTCAAGAAGTTTTCACCCTGCACACAAACCGGCTAAGCTAGTTTTAGAATTCGGTTAAACCGGTTTTCCTAGTCCGAGTCCAGTTCAATTCTAATTTGATGGGAACTCGCCTAATGTCATGGGAAACTTATAGATTTCATTTAAAAAAGGTTTTCTACTAGAATAAGATCATCCCTCTACATATACCTAGAGAATGACAGCTGACTGAGACAATTCAACACACAATCGATCAAAAATTAATGTACCAGTCCTTTTTCCTAACTTTTACTCATCCAACCTTCTATGGTCGGATTGCAAGATGGGCGTCCTCTACAAGATGTCATTACTGTGATGATCGGTTGTTTGAGAGTAATAGAGAAAAGCTAGACTAGTGCAGGGATAACCTACCTTTAATGAACTTCCACATTATTTCTTTGTATCTATTATTCATATCAACAATGATGTACCTTATTAAACTATTCACTATTGTACGGTGGTCAAGCTACGTGAGTTTTGATGATTGGTTCGTGGATTGTAACTCTACTTCTCAGCGAACCAACGTTGTTTTTCTCTCACAGTATTTCAGCATAAGCATTAGTATAATTCAAATTTTAGCAAAACGAACAGGGCTATGATGTCGTCTCCGGGGGATTATTGAGGTTGGTTTGCTTAAATCGGATCAGTCGAAGTGAATGACACTTGATTTAGGTAAATCAACACAGCAGATCCCCCACATATTTCATCAATTGCATTTGCATTGTTATCTTTTGCTTGAATCTCCATAACAATACATCACTTTGGCTATTCATTTTAACACAATACGAAAAATCACAAGTTTGCCTTTATCATTGAATCATTGAGCACTTCAAATAATACAACATTTCCGTATCTCAAGTGTATGTAATATAATCAATTACTTGTTCAACACTTAGCAAATTTGTATGTTTTCTTTTTAAGAATTTATCTTAGGCAGCCTTCTGTGAAGGGTATGAACCTTCCGGTCTCAATAAAAGTTTAGAGAGGTTGATTTTATTTTGATTTTGATATTAGAGTTCGCAGGGAACACAGATCCGTATAAGGGGCACCAAGAATGGAATGGATAAGTTCACCGTCCCTCCACCCAGAACCTCAGCCTTTCCTTCCTCCCATCGCTTCGGGCTCGTTTGGTAGAGCTCCTGGCTCTAGCCAAAACAACTTTAGTTATGGCTTCCCTATAGAGCAGATTCATTTGAGGAGCTAAAATATTTTTTTGACGGTTTGGCAAAACAGCTCAGCTCCTCCTCCTGGTGAAAAGGATGAAAGGTCCAAAATGCTCTTTTTTTCTTTTTTTCTCTCCTTCTATTTCTCTTTATTTATTTATTCTCTCTCTATCTTATCTCTACTATAATGGACCAATAAAAACTTTACTAGGTCTCAAGAAAAATATTCATCTCCATTAAAATTAAGGGCTAATAGAACATCAAATCATATCTCACCCGAACCCCGCACGCCCCTCCACCCACGCACGGGACTCAAACGCAGGTTCGAAGACTGCCCACCGCCACGCCGTTTGCATTTTTTTTCTTTGGAAAAGCCGTTTGCATCTAATATCACCCGCTATCAGCGTAAACATCACGCGATCAACACAGAGCCCACGATCAGCTCAAACATCACGCGACACCCGCCCCGAGTCCTCACTCGACGTAGCCGCGATGACTCCCAGCCGCGATCAGCCGCTATCCAGTTCTTCGTCGGACCCTTCTCTATCGAGACGACCATCTTCTACGGCAGGTATGCTGGCCCCTCTCTTGCCTTCCGCTGCTGGCCTACTGCGACTGCACCTTCACCGTCCGCGGCCACGCCGTCCCACGCCCCCGCCGCTGGCTTGCTGCGGCAGGCGACAGCGCCGCCGTCGCCGAGGAGTAGGAGAGGATAGACGAGGGGCTTGCGAGGTCGGGGGCGAGGACCTCGGCTCGGGTTCGCAACGATTCGCAAGTGGCCAGGTTCGCAACGATTCGCACGGCATCTGTTCGTGTGTAAAATTCCGTAACCTAGATCCTGATTCAGTCGCGGAGGCATGGGCGGGGTGTGCCATTCGGTTCGGGTTGTGTGGCAGGTTCACACGTAAAATTTCTTGGCCGATCCGCACACCTGGTGGTGGTGATTTGCCAAGAGCACCAATTAGGAGGTTTCTACTTTCTAGGCGTGGCTTTCTTAGTTGTTGTTCCACGTGATTTGTTCAGTTTGTCACAACGGTGCCCCCAAAGCCCTCTATCCAGACTCAGTTTGTTCTCAATTAAGTGGAGCAGGTGGCAAAGCAGGATGATGACCGTATGCTGATCTGCTCCACCAAGTTTGATCGCATTGCCTACATGTATTTACAGTTTGATTACCTTATTTGGGTCTAATTCTTATTGCATCATGTGAATATGATTGTTTAATAATAAAGCTTTGTTTTGTGCTTCTGGTGTTTCAAATTATGATCCAACCTGCTCAGCATCTTGTGCTCGTGCGTTATGATTAATAAAATGAACGAATACATTTGTTGCCGAACTTAGTAGCCTTTGCCTTTGGTGTTGGGAGCCTGCTGTCAGAAATGTTGTTAGGGGACTTGGCAACCCAGTCCTGATTGGCTGATGTCGGTGGACCGCGTTGGCGTTGTGCGAAAGCGGTGCGGGGCGCGCACGCGGCGAACGCAACGCGGGCGGTGCGGTGTGTTTGGGCGGACGTCGCACGGCGGTGGCGCACGCGGCGGGGAACCTCGACCGCGCGGGAGTGACCGAGTCCATCAAGGTTTGTAAGCATATCTCATCATGGAAGAATGATGAAGCCTGCACATTAATTTCGTTCTTTCAATGGCTATGGATTGATATCTAGACATTCTTTTTTAGCCTTACCCGAATGAGACATAAAATTGGGTTCATTGTTGAGTTGGTTTGAGACATGATTGTTGTCTCGTCAGGCTAAATCCTATGCTGTTGATATTTAAGTCCATCTAGGCAAAGCTGTGAAGCCTTGTGGGCAATGCCCAGCTTTGAATGCTAATGGACTGATGGCAAGTGTCTATGTCTCTCTTTAACGCTAAGTCCTATGTTGTTGATATTTAAGTCCATCTAGGCAAAGCTGTGAAGCCTTGTGGGCAATGCCCATCTTTGAATGCTAATGGACTGATGGCAAGTGTCTATGCCTCGCTTTAACTTCGATTTGATAGCAAGTGGCAATGACCAACTCGGAATGCTAATGGACTGATAGTAAGTGGCATTTTTTCACCTGAGATTTCCCTTTCAGTATGCAAGAGTGTTAATATCACTGGTTTTACATTAAAAAAATCATGGGAAATCATGGTAATCTGTAATGTGGTTATGTTAATCATTGTATTTGCATGTTGCTGGTTGCCAAAATAATGAAAAAAAGACATGGCAGATCAGAAAGCAGAGCGCACTGCTTTAGGCGAAATAAAAAACAACACACCTATGAGCACTTCCTCAACTGTGATGGAATTGATGTCAACATTTTTGCTCAAAATCAAGATGCAAATGCTAACCTTATTTATTCCTTTGCAGTTATTTTACCTCTATCTATCAAAAGATAAAAATCATGAGAGGCTCTGATGCTGTTTGAATAGGTATGTATAATGTGTAACAATAGATATAGAAATTCTGCATGTTTGATGTGCATATGTTACAGCCTTTCAGGATGAATTTATTAATTCCCAAGCACTGATGTCTGCAGTTAACTTATATACTATATGCAATGGCTATATTTCTCATTTTTTTGCATATACTAGCATTGCAAATAAGTTAGGCAAAGTATTCAGTATTAGCTAGCTGCAACCTGCAACTGTATCCATGCCGCAAACGGATTGTAGCTTATATGCAGAGATCATTTCTCTTGGCTGATAACAGAGCACAAAATAACGGAATAATAAGGTGATTATATTAATTGCAGCTAACAGTTCCTGTTTTCGTGCGTGAATCTTAAACTTCAGTTTGAAATATGTAATTTGGTGAATTGTTCCATTTAGCTATAATACTTCTTGTACGGTTTTGAAGGTGTGAATGGTGTTCGGCTGATTTCAGCTGATTCAATAGTGTTCTGTAAAAGAGAATAAGCTGAAATAAGCTGAAACAAGTTGAGACTAGACAAACAGAACAGGCCGTATGTCCATTTGCCTGTAGCTCTGAGAACCATACAGAAGACGAGTCACAACAAATAAGCTTGGTCTTTGTCTCCATCGACGGAATCAATAGAAGATATCTGAGATAACTGGCAGACTATGTTAAAGGCTGAAATAGTTGCTGGGAATTATCATAAGTCGTCAAATGTTTAGTATAGTTTTGACGTGTTCTTGGGACATATGCATATGTATGTCTGTGACGTGATTCCTTGTTATTCTACTCTAAAATCATCCATCATGCCACAAAAACTAATGGTTCGCGATGTCAGGAAAGCTGTCCTAATTGTTTAACTGCAACCTCGCAATTGTGTTCTTTTACACGAGAAAAATTGGTGCTGCACTCAGCTTCCTTTCACTTAGATTGTTTTCAGGGGAAAAAAATATCGCCCTCGGGTTATTTTCATGGGTATCCTGAAATGCAAACGTTACGTTAGCACGGACACCGTACCGGTTATCACAAATGCACGCAGCACGCACCACCGCACACGGATATCTCGCACACCCTGTTCATCTTCCCCGCGACACCGCATCCGCTTCCTCGCGACATGCCGCACCGCGGCCACGGCACCTTGCGCCTCCACGGTCGCGCCGTCGCCCTGCCCCCGCATCTCCCCGCCCGCGCCGCCACCTCCACCTCCCCGAGCCTTGGCCGCTCTCCGCCCACCCCCACATCTCCCCGCCCTTCGCAGCTCCTCGGATGACCACACCCGTGGGCTCGTGCTCACGCCGAGGGCAAACTCGCCCAGAGCCCACGCATCTGACAGGGAGCCGAGGGAAGCTCGATTTTTGAGCTCCATCCCTCGTCTCCGCTCTCAGCGCAATTTACGGGACTTCTGCCGTGGAGCTGCTGTCCTTGGACCCGTTTGGTAGTTGGAGCCGTAAAACAGCTCCCGGAGCCGTTCCGGGAGGGCTACCAAACGGCCCCTTCATTTCCAAGAGTCCATGTTTCTGTCCCCTGACCTGTCGCTTGCCTGTGCCGTCGTCGCCTTCCCATGGAGGCCCTCATCCCAACTAACTCCACGGGTCCCCTCCCGCTGCACCCTCACATGCCACGCAGCGGCGCCCAAAGTGCCCCTCCCCATCGCCTCACCGGCCTCCCTCGGAGACGACCCTAGCAAGTGGGACCCCGCCGAGTGCGACGCCCTCCTCCGCGGCGGGGAGCAGGTCGCCTCCGTGCCGCAGGAGATGCTCACGCTGGTCAGGATGCCCTACCACCGTTTCTTCACTGAATCACTGACGGCCATTACTAGTATGAATTTATGAAATGAACACAGTACTTCATAGAATTGCGTAGTTTCTCGGATTTCCAATCTTATTAGGTCGTTATTTATATTACAAAAAGGTTAAGCTGTTCCGCAATTAACTGTTCCACTAGTTTGTTTCGTGGCCAGGTAGTATGCTAATGGAGTTTGGTCCTCCTGGACTAATTGGCAAAGAGTTGTGAAAGCTTAGCCCATTGCTACAGTCAATTTATCCTCCATTTTCTTTCTCGGCTTATTAGTTTGTCCTAGATTATAATTCGCACTAAAATTGTCCAAGAACTATTATGGGGGGAGTCTTGAATGCCGAATGTGCTGAAGTGTTAATCTCATGTAGTTGCAGAATATAACTGCTATTCATGTGGTCTGACTAAATGGTTATACCTTATAATTGTATTATTGATATTGTTCTTGTATGTGGTTGGTCGTTGGTGTTTGTAGATGGTGGACATGGAGATGGATGGTGCATTTGAGCCGGTTGCTCTGGAGCTGGTGGCACAGGGAGTTATTGGGAAGAGTTGCACAGAAGGACGCAGATGATGAGGTACTTAATAGTCATTGCCTAACTCAGCCAAAGTACTTGTTTGCAACAAATTATTTATTCTTCACTAGGCGTCATTGTAGAGAGATAGCAGAACACCTCACACCCCTTGGGTTGGGCTTTCATATATATATAGTCACAAGGACTTCAGTACAATTACAATTAAATCCCTAAACATATACATATCTAACACCCCCGCCGTAGTAGCGAAAGGTTCACAGATGCATAGACTAGACCGAAAATCAATAAATAACTGTACAGGCAGGCCCTTAGTCATGATATTTGCGAACTGATGTGAGGACGACACATGGAGAACATGAACTTCACCAAGCGTGACCTTCTCGCGGACGAAGTGAATGTCGATCTCGATGTGCTTGGTCCGGCAGTGATGAGTGGGGTTAGCTGTCATGTATACGTTGTCACAGAAGACAACCGTGGTGGAGAGTAGCGGTAGATGGAGCTCTCGGAGAAGTTGGTGCAACTAGCAGCACTCGGCGAAGGCATGGGAGACGGCACGGTACTCTGCTTTAGCAATAGAGCGAGAGACAGTGGTCTGACGCTTGGACGACCATGACACCAAGTTGTCGCCGAGGTAGATGCAGTAGCTCGATGTGGAGCAGCGGGAGTCGGGGCACCCTGCCTAGTCCGCATCTGATGTGAGAGACTGGACAGGACCAGTGCCAATGTGTAGACCAGCAGAAAGAGTGCCCTTGACGTGGCTCTCGGGGGTCGTGCATGAAGAGGCACACCTTCTAGACCACATAGGCCAGGTCGTGCAATAAGGTACTGTAGCACCCCGGTGAGGCTATCATACTCGTATGGGTCGACGACTGGGGCAGCATCTGTAGCTGAGAGCTTGGACTTGGAGTCCACAGGCGTCGCGGTGGGATGGCACTCGGACATGGTAGCACGCTGGAGAAGCTCAATAGCATACTGGCGCTGCAAGAGGAACAATCCGTCAGTGTAGCGTGTGACGGAGATGCCGAGGAAGTGATGGAGCGCGCCTAGGTCAGTCATCGCGAACTCCGAGCTGAGGCGCGCGTTGATGTGACATAGGCAAAGTGAGGAGGCCATGAGGACGATGTCGTCGACGTAGAGCAACAAGTAGGCGATTTTGTCTCGATCTTTATAAATAAAGAGAGACGCATCACTTGCGGATGGCATGAAGTCGAGTTGGCAAAGATATGGCAAACCGCTGGTGCCACGCGCGGGGAGCTTGCTTCAGGCTGTAGAGGACTTCTACAACAAACAGACATGATTAGGTGCAGAGGGATTGACAAAGCCAGGAGGCTGCTGGCAGTAGACGATCTCTTCAAGACTGCCATGGAGAAAGACATTCTTGATGTCAAGTTGGTGAATTAGCCATGACTGCGAGGCAACGATGCTCAGGACGACGCGGATCATGGCCGGTTTGACAACCGGGCTGAATGTCTCATCGTAGTCCATGCCGTGCTGCTGGGAGAAACTGCAAACGACCCAGCGAGCCTTATGGCGGGCGAGCGACCTGTTGGCGTGGTAGTTATTGGATCTGATGGATAAGTCTCATGTGTGGCTGGTCTTTGTGGGGCTATGATGCTCACATGGTCATGGTCCTTGTGGCAGTTTTTCTGTTTTTAGGACAGCATCTTAGACTAGAGGACAGCATCTTAGAGGACAACATCTTAGACTAGAGGACAGCATCTTAGCTAGGACAGCATATTAGCATCTTAGACTAGCATCTTGGCATATGCTTGGCTGGCTAGCAGCCTATAAATATGTAATTCCAACCCCTCAGGTTGGTATGGCATTTGTGTGAGAAATAGACAAGAAAATTGCCCCAACTCCTAGTGTCATCCTCTCTCGATGAGAGTAAGAATTCTCCTACTACCAAGAGTGAGAATTCAGCGACTAACAACTGGTATCAGAGCCGTATTATCCTGTAGCCTGAGCATCTCTTGCTCATCTTCTCTCCCAGCCCCACAACAGCCCCAGCTGTTGGCAGCAGCAGCTCCTCCGGCCGCTCCTGTTCACTCCTCTCCTAGCTCGTCTGAAGCAGCCCTCTTCCCACGTAGCAGCCCCCCGGTAGCGCGTCATGTCCGCAGGGCAGTCTCAACGCTCGGTCGCCTCGAGCACGCGGCGTCGGCAGGAGGCCGAACTTGCCGCGGCAGAGGAACGCGAGCGAGCGGCGGCAGAGACCGCTGCGGCGGCGGCAAGGGCGTCGAGGCTGGCAGCGGCGGAGCTGGCAGCAGCCAGAGCGGAGGCGGAGGCAGCGGCGGCGGCGAATGCAGCGCGTGCGGCGGCAGCGGAGGTCGAGGCTCTGTGCGGCAGCATCGGCAGCTCCATTTCCACTGACGACACCGCCGACGCGGACCTCGAGCTGCTAGGGAGGGAGGCAGCGCGAGCGCGGGCGGCGCAGTGGGTAGCTGCGCACGTCCACGAGCGTGGCGGTAGCCCAGATAGGCGCGGACGCGCCGGCGGCGCTCCTGGAGGAGGCGCGCACGGCGGTGGCGCTCCTGGAGCAGCCGCGCACGCCCACAAGTGCGACGGCAGCCCAGACAGGCGCGGACGCGCCGGTGGCGCTCCTAGAGGAGGCGCGCACGGCGGCGGCGCTCCTGGAGGAGGCGCGCACGGCAACGGTGGCGGACGGGTCGATGGAGAGCGCGGCCTTCACTGGCAGCGTGGCTCTCTCTCCCCGGATCGGTACCGACGGGTCAATGGAGAGCGCGGCCTTCACAGGCAGCGTGGCTCTCTCTCCCCGGATCGGTACCGTGGTTACCACGGGCTCCAGGCTGTTGTCAGGGACGTTGGTCCTGGCGGTGGGTGGCCTACCCTCACCAAGACCAACTACGTCGAGTGGGCTGCGGTGATGAGGGTAAAGCTCCAGGTGCGGCACATGTGGGAGGCAGTCCGGTATGGTGACGTTGACTACGACCTAGATCGACGGGCGCTGGATGCTCTCATCGCTGCAGTCCCGCCCGAGATGCAGTTCTCGCTTACCAGCAAACGGACTGCCAAGGAGGCTTGGGACGCCATCACTGCGGCACGCATCGGCAGCGACCGCGCCCGCAAGTCCACACTGCAGGCACTTCGCAAGCAGTGGGAGAACCTGGCCTTCAAGCCAGGTGAGGACGTTAATGACTTTGCTCTCCGTCTCAACACTCTGTTGCAGAAGATGGTGCAGTTCGGCGACGACACTTACGGTGAGGAGAGAGCTGTCGAAAAGCTCTTCCGCTGCGTCCCCAAGAAGTACAAGCAGATGGCTCGCTCGATCGAGTCTCTGCTGGATCTCTCCACGATGTCGATCGAGGAGGCGATAGGTCGCCTCAAGGTCGTCGACAGCGATGAGCCACAGTCCCTCTCGGAGCCCATCACCACTAGCGGGAAGCTCCTCCTCACTCGGGAGCAGTGGCTTGCCAGCCAAGGTGACCGGAGGAAGGGGGAGCCTTCTTCCGCGATAGGCGGCCGCAAGCATGGCAAGCCACGCAAGGCGCACAGAGACGCCCAGGCCGGGGCGCAAGGACGTGCCGAGGGTGATGCCCGCGGAGGCGCCCAGGGCGGCGCCGCTGGCAGGCACAAGCCGGCACGAGACGACGCCTGCCGCAACTACGGCCAGCTTGGCCATTGGGCCAAGGACTGTCGACAGCCACGACGCGGCCAGGCCCACGTCGCACAGGCGGAGGAGGAGCCGGCTCTGTTCATGGCACATGCCAGCATTGAGCTACCTCCAGCGGCACCGGCCGCAGCGGCTCTCCTCCACCTTGACGAGCCAAAAGCACACGCCCTCCTCGGCGACAGCTCCGGCAACGACAAGACTGACAGGTGGTGCCTCGACACCGGCGCCACCCATCACATGACCGGTCGACGGGAGTTCTTCACCGAGCTTGACTCTAGCGTCCGAGGCTCCGTCAAGTTTGGGGATGCCTCCGGCGTGGAGATCAAGGGCGTCGGCTCCATCATCTTCACCGCCGTGTCTGGTGAGCACAGGCTGCTCACCGGAGTCTACTACATCCCCGTGTTGAGGAACTCCATCATCAGCTTGGGACAGCTGGATGAGAACGGTTCGCGCATGGTGGTTGAGGACGGAGTCATGAGGATTTGGGATCGTCGTCGTCGCCTTCTTGCCAAGGTATCCAGAAGCACAAATCGACTCTACGTCCTTAACGTGCAGGTGGCACAACCCCTCTGTCTCGCTGCTCGTCAGGACGACGAGGCGTGGCAGTGGCACGAGCGTTTCGGGCACCTTCACTTTGAGGCCCTGAAGCAGCTTAGTGCCACGGAGATGGTGCGAGGCCTACCGTGCCTCGACCATGTGGAGCAGCTCTGCGATGTCTGCGTGTTGACGAAGCAGAGGCGACTCCCTTTTCCCCAGTGGGTGAGCTTTCGAGCCAAGGAGAGGCTCGAGCTCGTGCACGGGGACTTGTGTGGCCCGGTGACACCGGCCACACCGGGAGGACGACGCTACTTCCTGCTGCTCGTCGACGACTTCTCCCGCTACATGTGGGTGATGGTCCTCGGCAGCAAGGGAGAGGCTGCGGACGCCATCAGACGCGCGCAGGCTGCTGCGGAGGCGGAGTGCGGCCGCAAGCTGCGCGTGCTGCGCACCGACAACGGCGGCGAATTCACGGCGGCTGAATTCGCGTCGTACTGCGCTGACGAGGGCATTCAGCGCCACTACTCCGCACCGTACAGCCCGCAGCAGAACGGCGTCGTCGAGCGGCGCAACCAGACGGTTGTGGGGATGGCTCGGGCCCTTCTCAAGCAGAGGGGGATGCCGGCTGTCTTCTGGGGAGAGGCGGTGGTGACGACCGTCTACATCCTCAACCGCTCGCCTACCAAGGCGCTCGACGGTAGGACGCCGTACGAGGCTTGGCATGGGCGCAAGCCGGCGGTCTCCCACTTGCGGGTCTTCGGCTGCCTCGCGTTCGCCAAGGAGCTTGGCCACATCAGCAAGCTCGACGACAGGAGCACTCCGGGAGTGTTCATCGGCTACGCGGAGGGCTCGAAGGCCTACCGCATCCTCGACCCAAAGACACAGCGTGTGCGCATGGCGCGCGACGTTGTGTTCGACGAAGGGCGAGGATGGGCGTGGGACAAGGCAGTGGACGACGGCTCGGCTCCGACGTACGACAACTTCACTGTTGAGTACGTCCACTTCGAGGGAGCTGGGGGAGTAGGCAGTTCTTCGGCGAGCGCATCTACCCCAGTCTCCGAGCCTCCACTGACCCCGGCACCTGCTACTCCGACAGCACCACGCTCTCCAGCCAGGACCTCGGCTGCGATGAGCTCTTCGCCGGCTCCACCATAGCCGGCAACGCCATGCACTCCAGCACCGACAGGCACCACTCCGGGCACGTCTACTCCACCACCAGCTCGTGTCGAGCACGGCTCGGTTGAGCTCGCTACTCCGCTCTCTCACGACGAGGAGCGCGTCGACGCGTACCACGATGGCGAGCCATTGCGGTACCGTACGGTGGAGAACCTTCTCGGCGACCAGCCGGTGCCGGGACCGGTGCCTCACAACCTAGAGGCGCAGTTGCACCTTGCGTGTGACGACGGCGAGCCTCGGTCGTTTGCAGAGGCCGAGAGACACGCGGCATGGCGCGCCGCGATGTAGTTGGAGATGGATGCGGTTGAGAAGAACCGCACCTGGGAGCTTGCTGACCTTCCTCATGGTCACCGCGCGATCACCCTTAAGTGGGTGTACAAGTTGAAGAGGGATGAAGCCGGCACCATCGTCAAGCACAAGGCTCGCTTGGTGGCATGAGGTTTCGTGCAGCAGGAGGGGGTCGACTTCGACGACGCCTTTGCTCCCGTGGCACGAATGGAGTCCGTGCGACTCCTCCTTGCGCTAGCTGCCCAGGAGGGCTGGCGTGTTCATCACATGGACGTCAAGTCAGCGTTCCTTAACGGCGACTTGAAGGAGGAGGTCTACGTGCACCAGCCGCCGGGATTTGCGATCCTCGGCAAGGAGGGCAAGGTGCTCCGCCTGCGCAAGGCCCTCTATGGCTTGCGGCAGGCATTGAGGGCGTGGAATGCCAAGCTGGATTCCACGCTAAAGGGGATGGGCTTCAAGCAAAGCCCGCACGAGGCGGCCATCTACCGACGGGGCAATGGAGGTAATGCCCTGCTGGTGGGTGTCTACGTCGACGACTTGGTGATCACCGGCACCAAGGATGCGGAGGTGGCGGCATTCAAGGAAGAGATGAAGGCCACCTTCCAGATGAGTGACCTGGGGCCTCTCTCCTTCTACCTGGGAATCAAGGTACACCAGGATGAATCTGGGATCACGCTTCAACAGATTGCCTATGCTAAGCGTGTCGTTTAGCTAGCTGGGCTCACCGACTGCAACCCAGCTCTCACTCCGATGGAGGAGAGGCTGAAGCTGAGCCGCGACAGCACGACGAAGGAGGTGGACGCTACGCAGTACCGGCGTCTTGTGGGGAGCCTTCGCTACCTCGCCCACACACGGCCGGACTTGGCATTCTCCGTCGGCTACGTTAGTCGGTTCTTGCAGCGACCGACGACGAAGCACCAGCAGGCTGTGAAGAGGATCATCCGCTACGTTGCGGGGACTCTCGACCACGACCTCTGATGGGACTAGGGGTTGTTCCTGATCTTTTGGTGAGTGTGGATAAACTCGATTTGGGGTGGATTTGACGTTGGCTGTCCGACTACAACGACCACAAGGTTGCTGCGCCTTAGCAACAGGTACACCGGCTCCGATTGTGATGTTCTTGCCGTGCCAAGAATACCAAGAACCTGCAAGCAACCGAGAACAAGCAAGAACAAGATGAACAAGCAAATAACTCACGGATTTAAGCCAAAGGCTGAATCTGAATCACAAGTTGGGGTCTTGAAACAAGCAAATCGGGTGGTCTAGCCGACACACGCGTTTACAAGGAAGAAGCAGCAGCTATCTTGCATCTAAACAAAACCCACCCTCATTCTGATGGCTGCTGGCTCTATTTATAAGGAGGAGAGCACAAGGGGGAGTGGGAAACCCTAATCTAGGCGTCCCTCAAAGGGCTGTAGTCAGTACAAGGCCCAAGCCCAAGCTGTAGGTCTCTGCGTCCTTTGGCTTGCTGCGCACAGCTTCGGTAGATTCTGATAGTGGGGTTGGACCCATGTGAAAGAGGACGACGCGCTCTTTCCAACAAGTCAAAAACCAGCTTCATTGGATCTCGTATCAAGGAGTTATGGTACTTTTGATGGAGTGTCCCCTGCTGTCTTGAGATGAGCTGCGCGCCCCATTAATGATGATTCCCACTTGTTCGGCTGCTCCATCCTCATCATGGGGTCTAAATATGAGGCAATGGAGTCTTGACCAACATTCCTAAGAATAAGACAATCATCACCATGATTTAGTAGCATCCAATTTTGAGACGAGTTTGTATGAACAGCGAGGAACGACTTTACCTGATAATTAAGTTGTCGTGCTCGAGCTCTTGTTATCGGACCTTGTTGTGCAGCAGGTGTGGTTGTATCCATGGAAGGGATGTCCTCATCATCCTCCCCTTCTTGCATTTGAGTCGTCCTCGACTCTAGTTCATCCTCTTCTCCCAAATATGGCTTCAAATCTGCAATGTTAAATGTGGGGCTAACCCCAAAAGCTGCAGGTAGCTCAAGTTTGTACGCATTATCATTAATCCTTTCTAACACTTTAAAAGGACCATCGGCTCTAGGCAGCAACTTAGACTTTCGCAAATCAGGGAACCTATCTTTTCTCAAATGGAGCCAAACTAGATCACCAGGTTCAAAAATGACATGTTTCTTCCCTTTGCTACCAGCTAGTTTATACTTTGCATTCATGCACTCTATTTTCTCTTTAGTGGTTTCATGCAATTTTAAGATCAGTTCAGCACGTTGTTTAGCATCAAAGTTCACTCGCTCCGAGGTCGGAAGAGGTAACAAATCAATAGGAGCACGTGGCACAAACCCATAAACTATCTCAAAAGGGCTTTTCTTAGTGGTAGAATGCTGTGAACGATTATAAGCAAACTCAACATGAGGCAAGCACTCTTCCCACATTTTTATGTTCTTTTTCAAAACAGCCCTAAGCAAAGTAGATAATGTTCTATTGACAACCTCAGTTTGTCCATCAGTTTGGGGATGACAAGTAGTGGAAAATAAAAGCTTAGTCCCTAGCTTAGCCCACAAAGTTCTCCAAAAATGACTAAGAAATTTTGCATCCCGATCAGAAACAATGGTGTTAGGCACACCGTGCAATCGAACAATCTCACGAAAGAACAAATCAGCAACATGTGTAGCATCATCGCTCTTATGACATGGTATGAAATGTGCCATTTTAGAAAATCTGTCCACAACAACAAACACACTATCCCTCCCCTTCTTTGTTCTAGGCAGTCCTAAAACAAAGTCCATTGAAATATCTTCCCATGGTGCACTTGGAATAGGAAGAGGCATGTATAAACCATGAGGATTAAGGTGTGACTTAGCTTTCTGGCATGTTGTGCAGCGAGCAACGAACCTCTCCACGTCTCTCCTCTTCTTGGGCCAAAAGAAATGACCAGCAAGGATGTCCACTGTCTTTTTCACACCAAAATGTCCCATGAGTCCTCCTCCATGCACTTCCTGCAACAATAACAAACGCACGGAGCTAGCTAGAATGCATAGCTTGTTAGCTCTAAAGACAAACCCGTCGGTGAGGACGAATCTGTTCCATGTTTTCCCCTCTTGGCAATTCAGCAATACATCTTTGAAATCATTGTCATGTGCATATTGTTCCTTAATAGTTTCCAAACCAAAGATTTTAAAGTCAAGTTGTGAAAGCATGTTGTAACGTCTAGACAAAGCATCAGCAATTATATTTTCCTTCCCCTTTTTGTGTTTGATGACATAAGGAAAGGACTCGATGAATTCAACCCACTTGGCATGTCTACGGTTCAGTTTTGCTTGACTATGGATGTGTTTCAATGATTCATGATCAGAATGTATGACAAACTCTTTGGGCCACAAATAATGCTGCCATGTTTCCAAAGTCCGAACTAGAGCAAGCAATTCCTTATCATAAGTAGAATAGTTCAAACTAGGGCCACTCCACTTTTCACTGAAATACGCCACAGGTTTTCCCTCTTGTAACAGCACACCACCCAACCCAATTCCACTGGCATCACATTCAAGCTCAAAGGTTTTGTTGAAATCAGGAAGTTGGAGTAACGGTGCATGAGTTAACTTATCTTTGAGCGTGTTGAAAGCATCCTGTTGGGCTGCAGCCCAAGTGAAGGTTGCACCCTTGGTGAGTTCATGCAGCGAGGCTGCAATGGTGCTGAAGTCCTTCACAAATCGACGGTAGAAACCAGCAAGTCCTAGAAAACTCCGTACTTGTGTGACCGTGCAGGGAATAGGCCAGCTGTGTATGGCCTCAACCTTGGCTTGATCAACTTCGATTCCCTGCGGTGTCACAACATATCCAAGAAAAGAGACTCGATCTGTGCAAAAGGTGCACTTCTCAAGATTGCCAAACAAGTGTGCATCCCGTAGAGCATTGAAAACGGCACGCAAATGATCAAGATGTTCCTCTAATGATCTACTATATATCAAGATGTCATCAAAGTATACCACTACAAATCTGCCAATAAAAGAGCGTAAAACCTCGTTCATTAATCTCATTAAAGTGCTGGGTGCATTAGTCAATCCAAAGGGCATGACAAGCCATTCATATAAACCAAACTTAGTTTTAAACGCTGTTTTCCATTCATCTCCTAGCTTCATACGAATCTGGTGGTAACCACTACGCAAATCAATTTTAGAGAACACAATTGAGCCACTCAATTCATCAAGCATATCATCTAACCTTGGAATAGGATGACGATATCTAATTGTGATGTTGTTTATCGCTCTACAATCAACACACATGCGCCATGATCCATCCTTCTTAGGAACTAAAAGCACGGGAACGGCACAAGGGCTAAGAGACTCACGCACATAACCTTTGTTGAGCAATTCTTGTACTTGTCTCTGAATCTCTTTTGTCTCGTCCGGGTTGGTCCTATACGGCGCACGATTAGGCAAGGAAGCCCCAGGGATGAGGTCAATCTGGTGTTCAATCCCTCGAATTGGTGGCAGCCCCGGTGGTACCTCCTTTGGAAAAACATCGGCATACTCCTGCAAAAGATTAGTGACAGCAGGAGGCAAAGAAATAGATGTATCTTCGAGTGAAAATAAAGTTTCTTTGCAAACCAAAGCATAGCAAACAGTAGTACTAGCATCAATCTCATCCAAATCAGATTTGGTGGCAAAGTAACAAGAGCCTTTCAGCTTGATCTCATTTTTATTATGATGAACAGATTTGCTAGACTTCTTCTTATGTTTCTCAAGTTCATTAGCGACAATCTGATTTTCACTAGCTACCTGATTCTTAAGTTTGCTAGATCTAGCAAGTTCATCTCTTAGAATAGACTCAGGGGACATGGGGTGCAACACAATCTTCTTGTCATTATGCACAAAAGAGTATTGATTTGTTTTACCAGAGTGCAAGGAATCTTTATCAAACTGCCATGGTCTACCTAACAACATAGAGCATGCTTGCATAGGCACAATATCGCAGTCAATGGAATCATGATAAGAACCAATGGCAAACTCTACCCTTACCAATCGGGTTACCTTCACCTTGCCGCTGCTGTTAAGCCACTGAATGTAGTAAGGCTGCGGGTGTGGTTTTGTGCTCAATGAAAGCTTCTCCACCATTTCAGCACTTGTCAAGTTGTTGCAGCTTCCTCCATCTATGATCACATGGCAAGAGCGTTCCTTGATCACACACTTGGTTTGAAACAAAGTGTGGCGCTGATTTTGTTCAGCCCTCTCCATTTGGGCACTTAGCACCCGCTGCACCACGAGGCTCTCATAGTGCTCAGCAGCTTCAGCCCCAATGTGCTCTTCGTCTTGTTGGAAATCATCTCCTTTCGCTACATTGTTAGCAGCAAACAAAGCATATGTTTCTTCATCAAAATCACTAGCAGAGGAATACCCACCATCAGCTCGCACAACCATCACACGTGTGCTTGGGCAGTCCTTGCGTACGTGGCCATATCCTTTGCAGCGTAGGCACTGAATATCCCTTGTTCTCCCCGTGGATACCACCGAGGATGAACTCTTGGCAGATGTAGCCATTGCTCCTCTAGTTGGTTCACTTGGGCATGGTACAGAATTTGTTGTAGAGGAGCGTGGCTTGATGGTCGAGGAAGATTGTGGGGGTGCACGCGTTGACGGTGCAGCAGCATTGGAGAATGTCCACGGGCTAGCACGACCTACAGGAATGTTAGCCCTCATGCTAGCTCGTCGTCCCTGCACTTCTCGTTCAGCTTTACAAGCAAGGTGAAATAAACGATTGACAGAATTATATTCCTTATAAGCTAGAATGTCCTGAATCTCCCGGTTCAGCCCACCCATAAATCTAGCTATGGCACCATCCTCATTTTCCTCTAGCCCGCAACGAAGCATACCCATTTGTAGCTCTTGATAGTACTCTTCTACAGATTTGGATCCTTGCCTCAATTGTTGCAACTTATGTAAAAGATCACGGGCATAATAAGAAGGAACAAATCTGGCCCGCATGACCCGTTTCAAAGCATCCCAAGTTGGTGTGTTATTTGGGTTCTTACGATGGTATTCAGACCACCAAACAGAGGCAAAGTCAGTAAACTCACTAGTTGCAGCCCTAACACGTTTGTCCTCAGGGAAATCATGGCAAGTAAATTTCTGATCAACAGCTAATTCCCAACTAAGGTACATATCAGGATTATACCTCCCATCAAAAGCAGGTATGGTGAATTTAATCTTACCAAATGAGTCATCGGCACGTACCTCTTGCCGTGGTCGGCGAGGACCTGTCTCATGGCGGCGGCGATGTTGTTCGATGCGTCGATGACCATTCAGCTCCTCATCAAGCTCAGTGTCCGCTGTATATTCTTCTTCATCATGACCAGCAGCACTGCCCATGGTGGTGTTGTTGTGATTGCGTCGTTTGAAACCATCACAGTGATTCTGTTCCATCCTCTCCAATCGCTCCAAGACACCTACAAGAGATGTATTAACAGAACCAAGAGTGCCTTCCAAGGAAGCCAACTTGGTGTTGGTCTCAATCTGAGCCGTCTCCAATTGACCAAGGCGCTCATTGGTGACACGAACATCCTCATCAAGGTGTTCAGCATGGAGCTTCACTTTGTGTTCAAAGTGTTGCAGCAAGGCTTTTGATCGAGGTGATTGTGGAGGGGTCCTTTCACCTTCTCCTGCCATGGTTAGTATGTAGCAAGGGAATCACAAGAAAATATGTCCTACCAACTAACTGAATTAGGTGGCAACAATTTTCATTCTCTCAGCATGTGCAACCGAGTTCTTACATATCCTTACCTTGCTATGCAGATGGTGTTGGCGACGACAAGAACAACACAAGTAGTAGCAAGTAGAACCCTGTGATGTTGTAGATAATTTGTGGAGCTGTAGGTGGCTTAAAAAAAATCAAGGTACAGCTGGAACCACGTTAGTCAATGCAAGTTGAATAAGTGTTCAAAGATAGTATCGTGCTGGTCCTAGGCTAACCCGTGCTAGAGACGCGAGCCTAGACACAAATATTGTCACCGGACAGTAGCAAACAATGGAAATGATGAGAGTAAATAGCATCAACTTAACCCTTCTTTTTTCTTTCTTTCTTTCTTTCTTTCCTCCTTTTCCTTTCTTTTTCTTTTCTATTTTCTTTTCTTTTCTTTTCTTTTCTTTTCGACAAGTAGCACAAACTGAACTTTTGCAATATGATTATAACAAGAATGCAGCAAGTAGCATAGACTTTCTTTTACTTGGGATAAGGATTGCAACAAGTAGTACAAATATGCAATTTGAACTCTCTTATTTTCAGAACTGAGTGTACTCAGATTTGCACCAAAAGGATAGGTGCATAAGGTAGTGTTTGTGTAGGCGTGGCTGAAGGTGATGGTGGTGAGGGTTTCAGCGAAAAGGTGGAGAGAGCAGCGGTGCTTTTGGTGGTGGTGGTGGTGGTATTGGTGGAGATTGCAGCGGCTGAAGTGGGGGGAAAGGCAACAGCGGATTGTGTGGTGACTAAAACGTGACAAGAACTCGAAACTCTAAAGGATTAGAACCTAAGAACCAGCACTTGACACCACGATGTAAAGCACAAACTCAACAAGCAAAGAACTAAGCAGATCAGCAAGGCTCAAACTTGTGTTTGGAATTTTAGTTCTATCCTATTTTTATATTTCTGGACTATAGGTAAAGTAATGAACGGTAAATCACTCACCAAAGAACCTTGCTCTGATTACCACATGATGGGACTAGGGGTTGTTCCTGATCTTTTGGTGAGTGTGGATAAACTCGATTTGGGGTGGATTCGACGTTGGCTGTCCGACTACAACGACCACAAGGTTGCTGCGCCTTAACAACAGGTACACCGGCTCCGATTGTGATGTTCTTGCCGTGCCAAAAACACCAAGAACCTGCAAGCAACCGAGAACAAGCAAGAACAAGATGAACAAGCAAATAACTCACGGATTTAAGCCAAAGGCTGAATCTGAATCACAAGTTGGGGTCTTGAAACAAGCAAATCGGGTGGTCTAGCCGACATACGCGTTTACAAGGAAGAAGCAGCAGCTATCTTGCATCTAAACAAAACCCACCCTCATTCTGATGGCTGCTGGCTCTATTTATAAGGAGGAGAGCACAAGGGGGAGTGGGAAACCCTAATCTAGGCGTCCCTCAAAGGGCTGTAGTCAGTACAAGGCCCAAGCCCAAGCTGTAGGTCTCTGCGTCCTTTGGCTTGCTGCGCACAGCTTCGGTAGATTCTGATAGTGGGGTTGGACCCATGTGAAAGAGGACGACGCGCTCTTTCCAACAAGTCAAAAACCAGCTTCATTGGATCTCGTATCAAGGAGTTATGGTACTTTTGATGGAGTGTCCCCTGCTGTCTTGAGATGAGCTGCGCGCCCCATTAATGATGATTCCCACTTGTTCGGCTACTCCATCCTCATCATGGGGTCTAAACATGAGGCAATGGAGTCTTGACCAACATTCCTAAGAATAAGACAATCATCACCATGATTTAGTAGCATCCAATTCTGAGACGAGTTTGTATGAACAGCGAGGAACGACTTTACCTGATAATTAAGTTGTCGTGCTCGAGCTCTTGTCATCGGACCTTGTTGTGCAGCAGGTGTGGTTGTATCCATGGAAGGGATGTCCTCATCAACCTCTACTACCCGAGGTGCCCTGGGGCGGCACACTTCATCGGGTACAGCGACAGCGACCACGCCGGCGACATCGACACCAGCAAGAGCACGAGCGGGATCCTCTTCTTCCTCGGCAAGTGCCTCGTTAGCTGGCAGTCGGTCAAGCAGCAGGTGGTGGCCCTATCCAGCTACGAGGCCGAGTACATAGCGGCCTCCACCGCTTCGACTCAGGCGCTCTGGCTCACTCGACTGCTTGGTGATCTCCTCGGCAGAGACACTAGAGCGGTGGAGCTCAGGGTGGAAAGCAAGTCTGCTCTGGCCCTAGCAAAGAACCCCGTGTTCCACGAACGCAGCAAGCACATCCGAGTGAGGTACCACTTCATCCGAGGCTATTTGGAGGAAGGGAGCATCAAGACGAGCTAAATCAACATCAAGGACTAGCTTGCGGACCTGCTCACCAAGCCCCTTGGGAGGATCAAGTTCCTTGAGCTCTGCTCCAGGACCGGGATGGTTCAACTCTCCCACAAGACGACGCACAAGACTTAGGGGGAGAATGATGGATAAGTCTCATGTGTGGCTGGTCTTTATGGGGCTATGATGCTCACATGGTCATGGTCCTTGTGGCTGTTTTTTCTGTTTTTAGGACAGCATCTTAGACTAGAGGACAGCATCTTAGAGGACAGCATCTTAGACTAGAGGACAGCATCTTAGCTAGGACAGCATATTAGCATCTTAGACTAGCATCTTAGACTAGCATCTTGGCATATGCTTGGCTGGCTAGCAGCCTATAAATATGTAACCCCAACCCCTCAGGTTGGTATGGCATTTGTGTGAGCTTGTGTGAGAAATAGACAAGAAAATTGCCCCAACTCCTAGTGTCATCCTCTCTCGATGAGAGTAAGAATTCTCCTACTACCAAGAGTGAGAATTCAGCGACTAACAGGATCCACTTGCCGATGACGACATTGGCGCGAGGAGGCTGGGGAATGAGATGCCAGGTCCCGAAATCGATGAGTGGCCGATACACATTGGCCATGGCCGCATGCCATTGCGGCCCAGCCAGAGCACTACGGTAGTTGGTAGGCAGGGGCGAGGCTATGGCGGTGGAGACGAAGGCACTGCTGTAGTCGATCGGCCGGATCTCAGATGGTGCCCGTCTGCAACCTCATCACAGCCTGTCCCGCTGCCGGAGCAACAGGAGGCGTAGATGGTGCACTGGGGGCGCTAGTGGCACACCCAGAGACATGACCGCCGATGGCGCCAAAGGTGCCGGTAGCGTGGCGGCAGTGTTCGGTGATGGTGGGGCACCACGCCGCATGTAGACGCATCTGAAACGACCCCGTGATGCGGCGAGGGCAGTGTTGGCGGCGCAAGTGGAGCGGGAGGACCGTAGACAATCACCGTGGGGTCGTCCAGGGGAGACGAGCTAGCCACGCCTGCCGGGCTGAGTGGGCGTGGCACCCGTGAAGGGTGGGGCGACTGCGTCGCTGTCATCGATGAGGAAGTCGAGCGAAGCTAGGGTAGACGGACCTGCAGAGTTAGTGGAGAAGGGAAACATCTCATCAAACACAACATGGCGGGAAATGATGATGCGGCGTGATGAGAGATCAAGGCAACGATATCCTTTGTGGGAAGAACGGTAGCCGAGGAATACGCAGGCAACGGACCGTGGAGCGAGCTTATGTGCAGAAGTGGCACTAAGGTTTGGGTAGCAGAGGCACACGAAGACATGAAGATGGGATAGGTCAGGCTGCTGACCGTAGAGGCGACAGAAGGGGATCTCATGGCGTATGGCGGAGCATGGGCGGCGATGAAGAAGATAGGTGGCTGTGGTGTGAGCTTTGGCCTAGTAGGCAGAAGGCATGGAAGAATGGAGAAGGAGAGTGCTCACTATATTGTTGATGGTGCACTGGTTGCGCTCGGCCTACGTGGGCTCCGTTTGGGAAGGGTAGGGCGCAATTCCCGCACGGGAGAGACGATCGCACGTTCACGAGTGATGCTCGGGCGCGTGAGGAGAGCGGAAGGGAAGGAGCGGTTGGGAAGGGGGCACGCGCGCGTCAGCCACGCGTGCGCGAGCGATGGAGATGTGGGCATGGGGCACAACAGAGCCGCGCGTGCGCGAGGGAGATGCGGGCGCGTGGGACTAGGGAGGGGAGGAGTCAGCGTGCGCATGAGATGGCGTTGTGCGAGCAACTCGTGGGGCCAGGGAGGGGGAAGAAGTTAGCGCGCGCAGGAGATGGACGTGCACAAATAGCTCGTGGGACCAGGGAGGCGGGGGGGGGGGGGGGGGGAAGAAGTCCGCGTAGGAGAGAGAGGAGGTGGTTGCATGATTGAGGAGCAGCGGCGCGAGGAGAGGACGACCGTTCGTGGGCAGGAGGCCGCGTGCACAGACAGAGGAAGAGTGGTGGGAGGGGCTAGAGCAGCGGCCAGAAAGGAACCCGGGCTTCTGGTACGATGTAGAGAGATAGCAGAGTATCTCACACCCCTTGGGTTGGTGGCGGCTTTCATATATATATATATAGTCACAAGGACTTTAGTACAATTACAATTAAACCCCTAGATATATACATATCTAACAGTCATCCACTTATTTGCCTATCTTTATTAAATAGCATAATTCAGCTATGTATTTTGTCTTTGCCATATTCTAAATCTTTTTATACCTCGCAAAAAAAATATTTTTATACCAATAAGGTATATCGATGTTTCTTTAACTGTAACAGAGAAATTAAATATTATTACTAATGGGTCCAAAGTTGTTTATATTTATTCATGTTAAAGTTAGTACTAGTTACATTAATTAGAAGATGCATAAGTCAAAGGGACCTTTCAGATTGCTGTGTTGATGTGATAGCCATAAAATCCATGTATGCTTCGAGACATTGTTGTCAGACTGGAGTGCTTACTAAATCCTGCTATATGCATATTTCCCCTTAGCTTATTCTACATGCTTTACATGCTTGTCTTATGATGGCAGCGTAAGTCTCTTCTTGAGGTAATTAAGCAGACAGTGCTAGACCATCTGACAAAGAAATGTCCTCCACATGTAAGTGTTGTTTCAAGTGCCCAGTGTTATCTGCTTATATGTGTGTATGGATGTGGGCGTGTTTGTGTCTTCTGACTGGTGGTGTTGCATTTTACAAACCAGGTCCAGGTTGTTGGACTCCTTTGCCAGACTGAAAAGAAAGAGAGCAGGCATGAATTGTTGCGCCGTGTAGCTGCTGGTGGAGGTGTTTTTAAGAACGATAAAGGTCTTAAGTGCCAAATTCCTGGGGCAAATCTTAGTGACATTGCAAATCAGGCAGATGATCTACTAGAGGTAAGTTGAAAAGCATGAGTACAGGCATCCTTTACTGATGGCCTTCCATGAAATGAAATAACACAATCTTCATAACCTGATTCTTTGCAATGAAACAATTTCTTTTCCATAAGTACGTTCAATGATAAGTTGATAGGAGGAGAGTAAAACCTAATTACAATGTAGACTCAGACACTCAGTACGCACATATATACTCATACTAAAGAGTCCTGTCCTAGACCGGTTTAGACAGATGCCAGTTCATAGATGGACTATGAGACTGTATGACATGCTATATACTATTATCTTACAATTCTCATCAATTTTGTGAATGAACAATATTGTTGGTGCATTGAGCATTGGCTTCAGATGCTATATGTTACTCCCTCAGTCCTAGAATATATCTAGTTTTAGACTTTTCCAGACAGATTAAGGAAAGCGATTAAATGTCTAAGTTTCCCTTCATTATCTTGGTCAAGTTACATGCGCCTGATAGCCATGTATCTGGTGGGCAGCGCTGCCTAGCATATTTGTTGAAACAAGGAAACCTGCATATTTGTTTGTGCTGCCTGCCATATTTGTGTTTGCATGCTGAGAAGGAAAAGGCAAAGCGAGGGGTATTTATGAGAAAGGAAAAAGTCTACTTAACCCCTCCACCTTTCATACTTGGTCTACTTCACCCCCAACTATAAAACCGTCTGTTTTACCCCTGAACTTTCTAAAACCGTCTATTTTACCCTCTAGGTGGTTTTTAGCGGCGGATTTGCTACAGTAACAGCGGATCTGCTATAGCAACGGTGGGTTTGCTACAGTGCTGGTAGTTTTGAATTTTCTTTTTTTTTTATTTTCGGTGAATTTTTGAAAAATCATAGTAAATCATAGAAAAATCATAAAATGAAAAATCTAATTTTATTGGACTCCACATGAGTAGATCTACACAGTGAATATATAATACGGTATGCTTTACTATAAATTTTTTTTTAGCTTTAGATTAATTGGAAAATCCAATTTTGTCTGTAATTAATTAGAATTTATCTATAACTAAATTATACATAGTCCAATGAGTACAAAATTTTTACTATAGTTCAAGCATACAATAATTAGCGTACTATAAAAATTTTACCACAATTGGACCATAGAAGCTGTAGCTATGAATTATTCCAATTAATTACATACAAAATTAGATTTTTCAATTAATGTAAGGCTACAGTAAAAAATTTGTACTAAAGCATACCGTATTATATATTCACTATGTAGATCTACTCATGTGGAGTCCAACAAAATTAGATTTTTTATTTTACGATTTTTCTATGATTTACTGCGATTTTTCAAAGATTCATTGAAAATGAAAATGGAATTCAAACCCGCCATTACTGTAGCAAGCCCACCGTTACTGTAGTAAATCGCTGTTACTGTAACAAGCCGCTGTCAAAAAACCGTCCCGGGGGGGGGTAAAATAGATGGTTTTGGAAAATTCAAGGGGTAAAACAGACGGTTTCATAGTTGGAGGTGAAGTAGACCATGTATGAAAGGTGGGGGGTTAAGTAGACTTTTTCCTATGAGAAACCACCCCATCAGAACTCAGATATGTATGTATTTTGGGACAAAGTTTGACGTCCTGTTCGTTTGGCTGATAAGTCATGGCTGAAAGTACTGTTGGCTGATTTGTTGTGAGAGAAAAATATCGTTCGTTGGCTGAAAAAGTACGGTTTATAAGCCAACCGAATAGGGCGTGAGTTATAAATAGCTAATTCTGGGATGGATGGAGTACACTATTTTGGATCGCTGATGATGGCATGCCTAAAATGAACTTAACACCAGCCTCTTTGAAGTGGTTCTTGTGACCCAGATCATGTGTAGTAGTGGGCTACCCCTACATTGGAAATTCAAAACAAGTAATGCTAGCAGGCAGTGCCTCTTGGCTCCAATATCTCAGCTCCTGTTAACCCCTTTATGCAAAGTTAGTACAGTGCAAAGAGTCAATTCTTGACAGGGTGTTATATAAAGATACAAAGGAATACTTCTACGGTTTGCTCTTCAAGAAATAGACAATTGTCAAGTTGAAAGCATTGGCTTTACTATTATGTACAGAGCAGTCAATCAGTTGCCTCGTTGGTCCAAAACTTAAGATTTAATCATTTGCATAGAACACCAGGCCCGCAACTAGCAAATTTTGGACATCTTGTTTGTATGGTACTTGTTTCCGTTAAATTCAATTCCCCTCATCCTCAAGTCATCCAATCTTATACATATCATTTGTTACTTTGAGGTTTGTATGAGAATGCATTGTATTAATAGCAGAGTAGATCTATACACAACTCAAAAACAATGAAGTAATCATGAAAATAGAGATTTGGCAAAGCTAACCACAAACACCAAGTTCATTGAACTTCCAACCTTGGGGAGATGCTGGGAGCTGAATGTAGGGTACCAATCAACTGGAAGTCTTCAAGTGATGCAGGATAGAACTTGAGTCTGCTGTTTTGAGCCATGGGAACTTGGTGTTAGGCGTGCGCATGTCAAACACGCAAAACATAGGAACTTGGTGTTAGGTGGGTGCATGTCAAATACGCTGGATATAACTGGAGTATATATATAAAAAAACTTGATCAACCTAAGAGGAACTAGGAGACATTTTATTAAGAGGAAAATAGGCACCCAAATTTGCCTCGATGAGGACTTGAACCTGGGTGGTCTAGGCATACACCCACACCCTCGACCAATTGAGCTAGCTCAGCTTCATTATACAACTGGAGTATATGTTTTGTTTTGGTAGAAATTGTTATGACCCTAGATCATAGCGGTAAACACCACCAGGAAGATAGCTAGGCAGAGTCGGCTTGGAGAGAGACTAGGGGCTTGTTTGCTTGGTGCCTACTAGGCAGTTGGGAAGCCAAGCAAAGATCTAGACCCCAGGCCAATGAAATCTAACACCTGGGATTTTTTCCTGGCTAGGCAACTTTTGAGTCCTCCAAGCAAACGAAGGTGATGCTGCGGGTGAGGAAGCTGTAGCGAGCCATCGAGGATGGTACCGAGGACGAAGAAGAGGATTGCGCGGCAATGGAGGCGATCCTGTCCGCCGTGCCTCACGAGTATGTGGAGCCATAGGGGACCAAGGCTTTGCCAATGCTGCCTGGGACACCCTTAAGGCCATGCGCGTCGGCTCGGATCGTCAAAGAAGGTGAAGGCGCAACAGTTGCAGCGGGAGTACGAGGCGATGGCGTTTTGTGATGGCGAGGCAGTGGAAGACTTCGCCCTCAGGCTGTAGTCTCTCATTAGCCAGCTGGTGGTGCTTGGCGTCACCATCATCGACGATGAAGCGGACGCCAAGTACCTACAGGTGGTGGCCACCAGGTATCCGCAGATCGCCCTCTCGATAGAGACGCTGATCGACCTGTCCACCCTCTCTCTCAAGGATGTGACAAGGCGCCTGATGGCGGTCGAGGACCGAGACAGTGAGAACGATCATCGGTGGCAAATTGCTGCTGACAGAGGAGTGGGCGGCTTGCATGCACGAGCGGCGGTTCGGGGAAGGCTCCTCCAGCCACGGTGGTGATGAGAAGTGTCGCGACAAGACCCCGCAAAAGAAGGACGGTGACGACACGTTGCGTTTGATCGACACGGATACTTGTTGATGGTGCGGGAAGACTGGGCATTGAGCCGGGGATTGTAAGAATCCCAAGGAGGAGCAGGCGCACCTCGTGCAGGTGGACGACGAGGAGCCCACGCTCCTGACGGTGCAGTTCTGTGCACTGAACGACGCCGATGAGCTGGTGTCGAGGGAGGGGCTGAGGGCTACGGAGTAGAGGAAGGTGAAGCAGAGCATCCTCCTCGACAAGTCGCGTGCCCAAGTCCATATCGGAAGCGAGGGCAACGGCGCAGAGCAGAGGTGGTACTTGGCTAGCAACCACATGACCGGCAACAAGGGCGCGTTCTCGGAGCTGGATGGTAGTGTTCTTAGCTCCGTGAAGTTCTACAACGGTTTGTCGTTGGACATCCGTGGCCTTGGTACCATCATCTTCCAGTGTCAGAACGGGAAGCACCGCGCGTAGATGGATGTGTACTACATCCCGAAGCTCTGATTGAGCATTGTCAGCATTGGGCAGTTGGACGAGCGTGGGTGTGAGGCCTTCATCAACAGTGATGATCTGCGCATTCGTGACCGAGTGTCATCTTCTCACCAAGGTATAGCGTTCTAGAAACCAGCTGTACATGTTGGATTTGAAGATCATGTAGCCAGTTTGCTTGGAGGCATGGCAGAACGAGGAGCCATGGCTATGGCACGCTCGGTTCGGACACAAGCTTCGATGCGCTTGGAAAGTTAGAGAAGATGGTGTGCGAGCTGCCGCACATCAAGTACACCGGTGAGCTGTGTAACAGTTGCCTGGCAAGCAAGCAGAGGAGGCTGTCTTTCCCCAAGGCGGCCAAGTACCGCATCGACGATGCACTAGAGCTCGTCCACGACGATCTCTGTGGGCCAATCACTCTAGCTACGCATGGAGGATGGCGGTACTTCCTGCTACTTGTCGACTTGTCGATGATTGCAGACGGTTCATGTGGGTACAGCTCCTAGCGAGCAAGGACGAGGCGGCGGCGATCAAGGCTTTTCGGGCTTAAGCAGAGGCGAAGTCTAGGAAGAAGCTGCGTGTGCAAAGGACGGACCGTGGTGGCGAGTTCACCTCAGTAGAATTCGTGGAGTATTGCGCTGATCGTGGCGTAGCGCGCCATTTGACCATGCCCATACTCGCCGCAACAGAATGACGTCGTGGAGCATTGGAACCAGACTATCGTCAGCATGGCGTGCAGCATGATGAAGGCGAAGTGCATGCTGGTGGAGTTCTAGGCGTAGGCAGTGAGCATGACAATGTTCATTCTCAACCACGCATCGACGAAGAGCTTGAAGGTCATGACGATGTTCGAAGGTTGGTATAGGAGGAAGCCTGACGTCTCATTTCTACGTTTGGGTGCATCGACCACATGAAGGCGACAAAGCCGCAGCTAACCATGCTAGAAGACAGGAGCACCATACGAGGCTAGTAGCAAGGTGTATCAGCTGTTTGACCTGCGTGGAGGCAAGGTTGTCATCTTGGGTGATGTGGTGGTTGACGAGAAGGTGGTCTGGGATTAGGAGGATTTGGGCATAGGGGAAGCCGGCGGCGTTAGCTGCACCTTTGTTGTTGAGCACTTGGTCATCCATGGCGATGGGGACACAGGAGGAGTGGAGCCGACTATGGACACGGCAAGTTCAGTGGCAATGGCGGTTCTAGATGGACCACCAAGTTCGGGCATGGTAGGCGCGGGCGAGCAGACTCCTCTGGCGGCAGCGTAGACGCCTCCACCACCGTCCCATGCTCTGGCGGGATAGGGGAACACCAGTGTCGACCCCGGTCTAGTTCTTACTTCGACTAGCTGACTTGGACTCGCATGTCGACGCACACCAACAAGGCGAGGAGGTGCGTTTCCACACCATGGACAACCTTGTCAGCGGCTCTGCAGCTCCTGGCTTAGCAAGCAGGATGCTCGATGACAAAGAGCTGCTTCTGATGAGCGCTGAGGAGCCACCCACGTTCGTTGAAGCTAAACGCTATCAGAATTGGCGGTGGGCCATGCTTGAGGAGATGAACACGATCAAAGACAACGGGACTTAGGAGCTCATGGATCCGCCTCTCGGGTGCCGGCCAATTGGGCTCAAATTGGTGTACAAGGTGAAGCGGGACGAGCGCGGCGCCATTGCCAAGCACAAGGCGCTGCTCGTCGCTAGGGGCTTCGTCCAGCGCGAAGGAGTTGACTTCGAGGAAGTCTTCGCACTGGTGGCACGAATGGAGTCTGTCTGCCTCCTGCTAGCGCTAACAGCGGCGAAAGACTAGTGCGTCCATCACATGGATGTGAGTCCGCCTTCCTCAACGGTGAGACGGTGAGGTCTCGGAGATGGTCTTCGCCAAGAAAGCTCTGGGCTTCGCCGTCAAAGGACACAAACACAAGGTGCTGCGGCTGTGCAAGGTCCTCTACGGGCTATGGCAGGACCCGTGGGTATGGATCGCTAAGCTGGATGCCATGCTGGGCGAGCTTGGGTTCACCAGATGCGCCACAGAGCACACGCTCTACACGCAACGACGGGGGGTGGAGGAGCTCATCGTCGGCGTGTACGTGGATGATCTGATCATCAGTGGAGTGCGGGTAGAGGACATCGATGGCTTCAAGCACGAGATGGCGGCTCGATTCTGCATGAGTGATCTCGGCTTGCTCTCCTACTACCTCGGCATCGAGGTGAAACAGGGGAGGAGCACGTACGCAGAGATGCTACTGGAGCGGAGTGGCATAGCGGATTGCATGCCGTGCGTGACTCCGACGGAGGAGTGGTGAAGCTGACGAAGGGTAGCACCATGACGAATATAGACGCGACAAGCTATCGGAGCATCGCCTACGAGCTGCGCTATCTTGTTCATACGCGGCCGGCCATTATGTTCGCAGTGGGCTATGTGAGCAGGTTCATGGAGGATCCGCGAGAGGATGACTGGGCTACGATGAAGCAGCTCCTGCGCTACATCAAGGGGACGATTGACCAGGGCATGGTCTTCCCCAAGGCCGGTGGAATTGGGCTGTGACTCAATGGCTTCAGCAACGCGGACATGGCGGGCGACATCGACGGGCGGAAGAGCACCTCCAGCATGCTCGTTTTCCTCGGTTGGTCCTCGATCGCTTGGTAGTCGCATAAGCAAAAGGTGGTGGTGCTGTTGACGTGCAAGTCATAGTATATCGCCACGGCCACAGCGGCATACCAGGTTGTATGGTTGCTCTGGCTGTTGGGCAAGCTCACCGGCGAGGAAGCTGGTCCGCCAACTCCGATGGTAGACAATCAGCCCGCCATCGCACTCGCCAAGAACCCGATGACCGAAGCAAGCATATCGACATCAAGTATCACTTCCTTCGTGATTGTGTCGATGGAGGACAGATCGTCCTAGAGTTCATTGAGACCGGCCGACAGCTCGTGGACATTGTCACCGAGTCACTTTGGTCGTCTTCGGTTCTCAGAGCTGAGGGAGAAGATTGGCATGGTGGGACTCAATCTCAGGGTCTAGGTGCAGTAGGATTAGGGGAAGAATTGTAAGATAATCTGCTGCCCTTGATTAGCCTTTTGCTGAAGCAGAGGGTTGGCACTGTGGGCAGCTCTTGTTGTACCTTATGTACTGTTACTCTATTAGAAGTATGGAAATAGGCCAATATGGTAGTGGCATACATCAGCCATGTAGAGAGTAGTTGGGCTGAGGTCAGCCATACTCTAGTGTACCTTATAGAGGTACTAAACTTGTATATATACTAAGCGATTGCAATAGAGCACTAAACTTGTATATATACTAAGCGATTGCAATAGAGCAAACTAGCTCAGTTTGCCACACATTTAGTTTTAGAGCAAATGCTTGTGCTCTGTTCTCACCCCTTGCTTCTACCTCTAGCCGTGGTGTGTGTGTGTGTGTGTTGGTGAGCTAGCTGCTCATCTGTGCAGGGAAATCGAGGGTCAACAGGCGCGTGATGTTGAAATGGCACAGGGCTGGTGCTACAATGGTTGTCACCCTTGTCCTCCCTACTCTCACCATCTGCGTCATGGTGGCTTCTCACCATCGGCACAGGCGCAGATACTTCCACAGTCTACGCAGTGCGACGTGGCAGGCCAGGACTCCAGGCCCATGAGGCACCCGATGACACCTGGGGCAGCCCCATTGGCCAGGTGCGGCGCCAGGGCCACAAATGCCTAAAGCACCAAGGTGTCAATGTGCACTCATGGGCCACCACGTCGGCAAAACCAGGGCCGAAAACCACCTCATCAAGGGGTTATATACACGGTTAGGAGATGTTTGTGGGGCAGAATACATGGTTTTATAGTTCAGTTGGTGAAGTAGACACCAAGCCAAACATGAGGGGGTTATGTATAGAGTTTTTCCTTGCATATTTTGCATCATCTGAAAATGCCCACAGTACTATTGTTGGAAATTGAACTTTCTTGAGTGATTCATTCTTGCTGCTTCCAAGAATTCATTGAATGCCCGGTCTTTTATTTCTGGAGGGAGGGAAAAATTGTGCTACTTGTCAACCAAACACTAAAATTCCCCTCTATTCATAGGAAACATGTGGACTGTGTTACCAGTGTGTTCTAAACAACTTCAACTTACAAATATAGAATGCTAGGGCTGCGTCACTATTTTATAATTTTATCTCACACTGCTTAAAATAGATGATCACACCTAGCGTATGCCTACTTAGAATTGCAAAGCCCAAAGGATATTTGAAACTCCCAAATGGAACAGAGACAAGATGCTAGAGGTGACGATCATTCCATATCGCTTTGCTTCTTGGAGATGATAAGAATAGGCTGATAACTTTTCGAAAAGAACTGCTTGTAGTAGTTAATTATTGTTGTTTTCATGTTGAAGAATTTTCATGAATCTTCTATCGTCTTGGTTATTATTACAGTCAATGGAATCTAAGGACACCATTCCTGATCCAAAACTTCTTGCAAGACTAGTTATAGTAAGAGAAGAAGCTCGGAATATGATGGGAGGTGGCCTGTTAGATGAGAGAAATGATCGTGGTTTGACTACCCTCCCTGAGGCAGAGGTATCTTTAAACATGGAAATCCTAATGTGACATGGTAAACGTGTATTCCATGACTAATTGCAAAATATCAAAGGGTCTTTAGTCTATTTGGATTACTTATATATGGTTGTTGAGATGTGATGAAGCGACATCATAAATTTGCTTGTCCGCATATATCTCAGTGTCTATAATATTATTTAGCAATTTGATGTTTAACAACTACATTGATATCCCTAGCTAACATTTCTAATAGCTTGGAAATCGAATTTGAAGCAAATCCCACACAAGACTTGATCAGTTTCTTAAGTCTGAAAATTGATTGACAAAGCTATGTTTGGTAAGTTTTGTAGAGAAATTGGGGTAAGGAGTGGTGTTGTATTATGGCTTGTTTTAGTAGCCTAATATACCCTCTTAGGTATAGCAAAGATGGTCTGGGTGTCTGGCCAATCGATTAGTTGATTTGGACGCTTTAAAAAGCGTGCATGGCACAACCTCAATCGGTTTCCTTGCATAGGCGCGGTCACCGCGCCCTTGTGCCATGGCGTTGACGCGCCGACTGTGCGCACGCACGCCTGGCCGCGCTCGCCTGGCTGTTGTGGCCGATAGCCCTGGTGTGCGGCTGCCCCTCCTCAGTGCCGCGCCACAGCACGCTGTCGTCTCGTCCGCCTGTGCCTCTATGCCACCGCCGTCCCGTCACCGCGCTACACGCTAACTCGCTGCCCACCACCCGCTGTCGCTGTTGTCGCGTCACCATCCCGCTCTCGTCTGCCGCTGCATCGCGCTGCATCTTTGGTCCACCTAGGCGCTGTGCGTGAGGGGCCGGATCGCCGTCGCCATGCCATTTATGGCACTACGACGCGTGGGCCACGCTGACCTCGTGTGTGTGCCATTGGCTAGCGCCCGCCGTGGGCCGCACTGGTTGCACCAGTCGCATCGCGCCAAGGTGCACTCGCCAGCTACCCACCACGTCCTCACCGCCTCTCGTCCTTTGTTTCTCCCCTGCCCACCTCTGTGCGCCCGACCGCCACTATTTTCGCCGTCGCGTCGTGGCCACCGTGTGTCTGGGCGTAGGTTCTTGCCTTCAATTTCATGTGCCCATGTATGCGCCTAGATGTCCACATGCCAACGATACCCACCCCGCTTTGAATTGAGTCATGACGAACTCCAATTTGGATGTTCCCCTTCCGCCGTGCCATTAAGGCCGGAACCGGTCGTGGCCGAGGGCAGCCACCCGCCGCACCACCGCTTGTCAATCCATCTTCACCACGAGCTTCGCCTTCGCCTCCACTTCACCCAGCGCACCTCACTGGTATCTCTCCACCTCGCCGCAGCCACAGACATGGCCACTCCGTCTTGGAGCACCGTCGCATTCCACCACCACACGTGGCCAGCCCGGTTCGGGGAATCCCCGGCCCATCCATCACCACAGCCACAATCAGGGTACGATAGTGATCCTTTAGCATTAGCTAGCTCTCCCCGTGGTGGCTGAGGCTAGACAGAATGGTCACGTCGCTGTCGTGCATGGCCGCGCGCTGTGGTCGCCACTTCCACGAGCTTCGTCGCTCCTGTGACCTAGGCTAGTGTAGGCGCTAGGGTTGTAGACGGGGTTGGCCCGTTAGTGGAGCCAGTGCGGGTCTCAGCTAGCTGACGTGGCCATCCAATGCCATTGCCACCAAGCCGATGCGCGTGCGGGTGGCTGAGGACCATGCTGTTGTAAAGGAGGGTATTTCTAAGGGTTTTATTGCATAGTTGCTCTCTCTAGGAATAGTGACATGGACTGTGGGTTAGTTTGTCCAAAGTTTAGGGGCGTTTTTGCATATGAGTCGCGTGCGTGTGGGCCACCCCATGTGGGCCATCTCGCGTGGGCCACGTGGTGGTGGGCCGCGAGGGAAAATCGTTTTTCCTTTTTTTCTTAAGGGATTAGAATTGGTTTTATATTTTATATTCTAAGCTGAACTTTGAAAATTAATATCAATTCACATAGATGTCCAAAAATTGTGAAATAAATTCTATTTAGTTCCTAAAATATTGTCTATCTAGTGGTATGATTAGTTTATACATGTCTATGTTGGTGCTAAGGTCTATTAAATCATTTGAAAGTGTTTAATGTTATTTACATTAATAATTGTAGGAATTTTTGTGGCAATTTAGTAATAGCTTTGGCCATGAAATTTTTATAGTAGGTTCATTAGGTTATTATGTGCTCACTATAATTTTTGTAGCCTTAGAATATGTTGAGCAATATGGTAGCTAAGTACTCCTTGTTTTGGTATATATGAAATCGTAAATAAAGTGAGAAATGCATTTTGATTGCTAAGATAATATTTGAATGTTTCATACCTGTTTAGTGGAAAGGATGGGTAGCTTAGCATCTTAATCATGAGAGTTAGCTTAGTAGCTTGATAGATGTATTCTTATTTTAAGAGTTGTTGTTGTAATACTAAGTGTTGCACCATCATTGCATGCATGTAGAGAACATATTGGTGGAGTTCGTGACCGTGGGCGAGCCAGAGTATGAGGAGATTGTCGAGGAGTATGAGGAGGAGGTCCTCGTCTAGGAGGGAGCCTCAGAGCCACCATCTGCTGACTTTGCTGACACCACGCCTGCCCAAGGCAAGTCCTGGTGCATAACCCTTATTTTGAATGATCACTGGATATATATATATATATATATTATATATATATATATATATATATATATATATATATATATATATATATATATATATTATATATATATATATATATGTGATGTGCATTTACGTTGCAGGCATTTTGTGGAAACTACATGCATAGATATACCTACCTATGAGTCCTACTAGCATAGGTCGAGTAGCTTGCTATGCTTAGGACTTTCGGTAGCGTGAGTAACCTGCCGTTACTTACAATAGGTGATTATTATTATCACTCATGATAAAATGGTGAAAGGAAAAATGGAGACCGGGCAGGGATATGGTACGAGTATTGGTGGGTGTAAGGGGTTGTGTCCCGCGGCTAACGGGGCATAGCTTGGTTACATTGTTTTCCCTGTCCGTGTCGGTTAAGGACCGGCTATTGCATTGGATTCTAGTCAGGTCACATACTTATTATCCTGAGCATATACTTGTTTATGGGAGCAGGGAAGGCTCGTTGCTCTCTTATCGTGGGTTTTGGCTCTTTTCGGACTGACTGATTGGAGGTAGGGATGGTGGAGGTCTAAGCACCACACTGAGTCTAGGACTCAGGTGTGGGGGCTTGGAGTCCAAGTTTGGACGGTAACCTAGACCTCTTGATAGGAGGGTGATGGGCTGGTCCTGCTTGTGCCAGGGGCACAAGCGGAGCGTGTGTTTCGAGGTACATAAATGGGCACATTTATTCGCGAATCACTGGGTAATCCGGTACGACTTGTATACAATCTAGCATCGTAGGAAGAACTAGAAGATGAAAGATGGTGAAATTGATCTGTTTGCTCAACCCTTGCTTGAAAGTAGAACATGTGCTTACTTAGAATGGCTAGAAAATGAACTAATCATGACTGCTAATAAGAAACATACATGAGGATCCACTCTTAGTATTGCTTTTCGCAAAAAGAAAACCCAGCAACCCATAAAGCTTATCATATCCTTTGGAGTCCGAAAATTATTCCCACTAGTCAGATAAGTCTTGCGAGTACATTATGTACTCAAGGTTTATTTACCCCTATTGCAGGTGCAACTTGAAGAGTAGCTGTTGTATGGAGGATTCTTTTGGTGGGCACAGACGGATCCTTGTAATCTACTGTTAGATATTTATTTTAATTTTGCTGTTTAATTTCTGCACTCTGAACTTAGTACTATAATAATGTATTTCTAAGACTCTGGTTGTATGAAATGGACTAAGTATTGTAAACTCGTTCTCATTATTGGATCCTGGAGGAAAAACGTGGATTATTCGAGTTCTCCCTTGGGGTGTGCTCGATGGAATTCGCCCGATGTAGCTTGCTTTCAGGGTGCTTAGTGTCTGGTGGAAGATGAGCGCCTCCGAAGATGTGTTACTTCAGGCGGTTCTACCACAGGTGGTATCGGAGCCAATAATGAGTTTACGAGTTTCATAACTCTTTTCTAAAACCTAAAATTTGACCAACAAAAGTTTTGCGAAAAGTAGGATGCGATGAAATTATGTAAATAAGTATAAGCCCTAACAATATGGTCTATCTAGGATAGCGGCACTGGTTTTATCTAATCAAATTTCTGCAGGTACACTAACTTACGTTGTGTAAGAATTGTTTAGCATATGGGAAGTGAGTGTGCGATGTGCCGAAAATGTTTGCGAATGCCGCTATATTCCGGCTCGAGTGAACGGATAGGCCAACACATGCATCATGAAAAGAGAATCTCGCTTAAACTAAACGTCCCCACTACACGTATAAATTGGGTTAGTGAATTGATAGGATAACCTAAAAGAATGCTTTACTAAACGTCTTGTCATTTCTCTAGTCTCTAGCTCCTAATCTGGAGGGTTGTCCTTAATGGTTGATTCCTATCTATTTACAGATGAACCTGAGATCTGGTCGTGGGAGCTCCAGTGCCGGAGCGAGCCATGGTCTTGGCGAAGGACAAGGTGAAAGTGGCCGGGGCAATGAGAACAGCAACGGGGAGAGCCATGAGGCCCCAGTTCTGGCTCCTTCGCCACCGCCGCCTCCGATGACTCATGCGGAGATGATGGCGGAGATGTTGGCTGCTCGTCGCGAGTTAGCTCGTGCCATGGAACTGTTAGCATAGGCTATCGGTGGCTTCGCCTATGGAGGCCACGGAGGCAATGGCAGGGACGGGGGTGGTGCCCACGGTCCCGAGGGACCCTATTCTTACCAAGATTTCTTGAAGACGCACCCACCCATGTTCACGCCAACTGCTGAGCCTCTAGATGCGGAGCATTGGCTTCATATTTTAGAGCAGAAGTTTTTGCTACTCATTGTAACTGAGGAGCAGAAGGTGTGCTTTGCAGCGCAACAGCTATTGGGTTCTGCCAATGCATGGTGGGACACGTTCAGTGCCATATAGCTTGTGGATCACCGTGTGACTTGGTAGGAGTTTACTGCGGCTTTCAGAGGGTATTACATTTCTGCTAGTGTTCTGAATAGGAAGTTGACGGAGTTTCTGGACCAAAGGCAAGGGAGCATGTCTATGATGGACTATGTAAACAAGTTCAACCATCTATCACGGTATGCTGGGATCCATGTTGATACCGATGAGAAGAAGAGGGACCGTTTCTATCATGGCCTCTCTTGTGGTCTATAGAAGGAGTTGTCCACATGAAACTATCAGACCTTTGGTGCTGTGATGAATGCTGCTATTGCCATGGAAGGACTTCAGCGTGACTCTCAGGCTGAGTGGAAGTGCAAGCGGGTGTTTACTGGGTCTTCCAGTCATCCTCGGGCTTAGAAGGTACAGGTTGTCAGGTGGGTGCCCTATCATTCTTCGAGTGTGCATTCGTTCTGACAGCCTCAGCAGACCTATCGAGCACCTTCCACCTAGTATCATGCACCTACTCAGCAGGTGCAACAACAGCAACAGCCCTAGGGACAGCAGGTCCCACCTTGTTAGGGACAGGGGAACAAGCCTGGTGCTTGTTTCAAGTGTGGCAAGGAGGGCTACTATACTCGGGAGTGTCTGTAGAATTAGCCTGCACAGTCTGCTCAGCCCTCAGCTAACTCCTGTCTGATCAAGCGGACAATTATCAAGAAGGTGCTAGTAAATCGCTCTAGGCAAGTTAATTTCACTGAGGCTGAGGAAATCCTACGGAATGAACCGGTGATGGCTGGTATGTTTACCATTGATTCCCTTCCAGTATATGTGTTGTTTGATTTTGGTGCATCACATTCATTCATGAGCATGGGGTTTGCACAAAGGCATAATATATCTCTTATGGCTACACCTATTGCCTATAGAATTAGTACTCCAGGTGCACAGTTGTGCGTTAATACTCGGACATACATAGTTGGATTGGTGCTAGCTACTCACACTTACCGCCTCTGGTTGATGGTGCTGCCCGGGTAGGGCATTGATGCAATTCTGGGCATGAACTGGTTGCGGGTATATGGGGTAGTCTTGGATCTTAAGCAGAGTTGTTGAGTTACGGCTTCCTTCTTTCGAGGATAGGATGTCTCTTCTTATGCCCTCAGATCTAGCCTTACCAGTTGCTGCTCATGTTGAAGCTTCTCTTGATCTTGCCTCTATTCCTGTGGTATATGAGTTCCTGAATGTCTTTCCTGAAGATCTACCCGGGTTGCCACCAGATAGGGATGTGGAGTTTTTCATTAAGTTAGAACCTGGCATTGCTCCTATTTCCCGGCGCTCGTACCGCATGGCCCCGAAGGAATTGGTTGAAATGAAGACGCAGTTAGAAGAGTTGTTGGAAAAGGGATTTATCCATTGTAGTTCTTCACCATGAGGTTGTCCAGCTATTTTTGTGAAGAAGGATGGTACCTTGCAGATGTGTGTGGATTACCGCCTTCTCAATGTGGTAACTATTAAGAACAAGTATCATTTACCTCATATTGATACTTTGTTCGATCAACTAGCTGGTGCCAATGTATTTTTCAAGATTGATCTTCGTTTTGGGTATCATCAAATTAAGATCCGGCCACAAGATATACCAAAGACAGTTTTGGGGCAGTGTGGACCGGTTGCTTATTGTCTACAACTTCCAGATATTTTATCAGCGGTACACAATGTGTTTTACGTATCTCAGTTGAAGAAATGTTTACGGGTCCCTAATGAAGCTGTGGAAATTGAAGGACTTCCCCTCCAGCCCGAATTGTCTTATATTGAGCATCCTGTCAAGATCTTGGACGAAAAAGAAAGGGTGACTAGAAACAGTGTGGTGAAGTTCTATAAAGTTTAGTGGCAAAATCACTCGGAGGACGAAGCAACGTGGGAGCAAGAAAGTTATATCTTGAAGCATTATCCCCACCTTCTTTCTAGTTAACCGAGGTAATTATTTAAATTGAAATGTATTTCTTATCTCTTTTTCCACACTAGGCACATGAAATCTCGAGATGAGATTTTATTTATGGGAGATGGATTTGTAACACCCTCGGTGTTACACTATAAATCATTTGCTAAAATATGTCATGAGCATCGTGTTTATGTGTTAATGCATGTAATAAAGAGTGTAGATCAACTTTCGTAACTCAAAACAATCAACGGAAGTGCGAATCGAAAGTTAATTCCATAGTCATGTTGTATCACTTAGGGTTTAAAACCAATTTTTATTAAGAAAAAATGCTATAGAACATGTATGTGATACTTGAATAAAGTTTGAAGTACAAACTTTGTAGATGATGATGAAATACCTGCGGTCGAAAAATGATATCACTAGCTAACATTTCTAATAGCTTGGAAATCGAATTTGAAGCAAATCCCACACAAGACTTGGTCAGTTTCTTAAGTCTGAAAATTGATTGACAAAGCTATGTTTGGTAAGTTTTGTAGAGAAATTGGGGTAAGGAGTGGTGTTGTATTATGGCTTGTTTTAGTAGACTAATATACCCTCTTAGGTATAGCAAAGATGGTTTGGGTGTCTGGCCAATCGATTAGTTGATTTGGACGCTTTAAAAAGCGTGCATGGCACGGCCTCGGTCGGTTTCCTCGTGTAGGCGCGGTCACCGTGCCCCTGTGCCACGGCATTGACGTGCTGGCCACGCACACGCACGCCTGGCCACGCTCAGCTGGCCGCTGTGGCCGACAGCCATGGTGTGCGGCTACCCCGCCTCAGTGTCGCGCCACAACACGCTGTCGTCGCATCCGCCTTTGCCTCTGCGGCGCCGCCGTCCCATCACCGTGCTGCACGCCAACTCGCTGCCCCACCACCCGCTGCCGCTGCCATCATGTCACAATCTCGCTCTCACCTGTCGCTGCACCGCGCTGCATCTCTGGTCCGCCTGGGTGCTGTGCGCGTGGGCCACGCTGACCTCATGCGTGTGCCGTCGGCTAGCGCTGGCAGTGGGCCGCACTGGTTGCGCCAGCTGCATCACGCCAAGGTGCACTCGCTTGCTACCCACCACGTCCTCATAGCCTCCCGTCCTTTGTTTCTCCCCTGTCCGCCTCTGTGCGCCTGACCGTTCCGTTGTCGCATCGTAGCCACGGTGTGTTTGGGCGTAGGTGCTCACCTTCAATTTTGCGTGCCCGTGTATGCGCCTGGACGTCCACGTGCCAACGGTACCCACCCTGCTTTGAATTGAGTCACGACGAACTCCAATTTGGAAGTTCCCCCTCCGCTGTGCCATTAAGGTCAGAACCGGCCGTGGCCTAGGGCAGCCACCCGCCGCACCACCCCTTGTCAATCCATCTTCACCACGAGCTCTGCCTCCACCTCCACTTCACCCTGCGCACCTCACTGGTACCTCTCCGCCTCACCGCAGCCACGGACATGGCCGCGCCGTCTCGGAGCGCCGCCGCATTCCATCACCCGCACGTGGTCAGCTCGGTTCGGGGAATCCCCGGCCAAACCATCACCATAGCCGCAACCTGGGTATGATAGTGATGCTTTAGCATTAGCTAGCTCTCCCCACGGTGGCTGAGGCTGGTCGGCATGGTCGCGCCGCTGGCGCGCATGGCCGCACACCGTGGTCGCCACTTCTACAAGCTCCGCCGCTTCTGTGACCAAGGCTAGTGTAGGCGCTAGGGTTGTAGATGAGGGTCGGCCCGTTAGTGGAGCCAGCATGGGTCTTAGCTGGCCGGTGTGGCCGTCCAATGCCATTGCCACCGCGTTGGCACGCGCGCGGGTGGCTGAGGACCACTCCATTGTAAAGGAGGGTATTTTCGAGGGTTTTATTGCATAGTTGCTCTCTCTAGGAATAGTGACATGGACTACGGTTAGTTTGTCCAAAGTTTAGGGGCGTTTTTGCATATGTGTCGCGCACGGGCCACCCTGTGTGGGCCATCTTGCGTTGGGCCACGACCGCGCGGGCCGCGCGGTGGTGGGTCACGAGGGGAAATCGTTTTTCCTTTTTCTTAAGGGATTAGAACTGGTTTTATATTTTACATTTTGAGCTGAACTTTGAAAATTAATATCAATTCGCATAGATGTCCAAAAATTGTGAAATAAATTATGTTTACTTCCTAAAAATATTGTATATCTGGTGGTATGATTAGTTTATACATGTCTGTGTTGATGCTAAGGTCTATTAAATCATTTGAAAGTGTTTAATGTTATCTAGATTAATAATTATAGGAATTTTTGTGGCAATTAGTTAATAGCTTTGGCCATAAAATTTTTACAGTAGGTTCATTAGATTATTATGTGCTTATAGTAATTTTTGTAGCCTTAGAATAGGTTGAGCAATATGGTAGCTAAGTACTCCTTGTTTTAGTATATATGAAATCATAAATAAAGTGAGAAATGCATTTTGATTGCTAAGATAATACTTGAATGTTTCATACCTGTTTAGTGGAAAGGATGGGTAGCTTAGCATCTTAATCATGAGAGTTAGCTTAGTAGCTTGATAGATGTATTCTTATTTTAAGAGTTGTTGTCGTAATACTAAGTGTTGCACCATCATTGCATGCACGTAGAGAACATATTGGTGGAGTTCGTGACCGTGCGTGAGCCGGAGTACGAGGAGATAATCGAGGAGTACGAGGAGGAGGTCCTCGTCCAGGAGGGAGCCTCGGAGCCACCAGCTGCTGACTTTGCTGACACCATGCCTGCCCAAGGCAAGTTCCGGTGCATAACCCTTATTTTGAATGATCACTGGATATATATATGTGATGTGCATTTATGTTGCAGGCATTTTGTGGAAACTACATGCATAGATATACCTACCTATGAGTCCTACTAGCATAGGTCATGTAGCTGCTATGCTTAGGACTTTCAGTAGCGTGAGTAACCTACCGTTACTCACAATAGGTGATTATTATTATCACTCTCATGATAAAATGGTGAAAGGAAAAATGGAGACCGGGCAGGGATATGGTACGAGTATTGGTGGGTGTAAGGGGTTTTGAGCAAAGTTTATATTTAAAGTTTTGCCAAATTTTGCTGTTAAAAATAATTCTTCAAAATTAGGGTTTTGAATTAAGATTGATTTTAATTTTGTAATTCAAAATTTATTTGGAATTTGACTTTGGTCATAAAAGCAAAGTTGTAGAGAATAAATTATTGAGCAACTTTTATTTTTGGGCCAAAGTTTGAAACTACTTTGAAATTGCTCAAAATTTGCATTGAATGAAATAGGAATAGAAAATAATTTGAAAAATCACATTTTCACCTTATTGGGCCGCCACCTCCCTTTCGGCCCAGTTCACGAAGCCGGCCCGGCCTGCCCCGCACCTCGCCCAGCCTGCCTCCGCGCCACGCCCACGCCTGACCGGCGCCAGAGCACACACGCCGCGTGGTGGCCATGCGCCGGCAAGCACGCCGCGTGGCACCACCGGCCTACGCCGTTCTGACTGGCCCGCCCTGCCTTCAAGACCGCTGTTCGAGCCTCCCTCTCCTTTCTCGCGCATTCTCCCAGTTTCCTCTCACACGCCAGTAGTAGAGCAAGCGCTCGCCTCCGCCACCGCCACGCTGCCCTGCTGGAGTAGCCGTCCCGGCCACACCCGACCACCAGAGCTCGCTATGTCTTCGCCACGCCTTCGCCCCGGCATCGCGTAGCTTTTTCTCGTCTCCTTTCAACGTGGTAAGGCCCGAGTCGGCCACTATTGATCACCGGAGCACGGCCGTTCTCACTAGAGCAGCACGGCTCCATGGACCTCCCCTTTTCGCTCCCTTTCTTCTTTCGATTTCGCGTGTGTTAGCACCACCTTGCCCTTGCGAACCTCATGCGCGCCTCCCTATGCCCTGCTATGGCCGAGAAGTGCCTGCACGCGGGCATGCCGTGCCGCTGTGTCGCCATGCGCGTCGGCGAGCTCACTTCCAAGCTCCTCTAGTGTCCGCTCTTGACGCATTGGGTCCGCCTCGTAGCGGGAAGCCGCTGGTGGTGACCTCACCGCCAGCAAGCTCACCGGCGGCAAAAGCCGGCCGGTCAACGACGGCCCCTGCCTCGGCTCCGGCTTACACGTGGTCCTGGCTTGATCGTGGGTCCCGCATGGCAGCACCTCTGGGTGCACTGCACCGGGTGCACCTAGCAGATTAGGGTACGGTGGAATTTCAGTTTTAAAGAAAAGGATTTCAAAAATTTATTAAAAAGCTTGTAAAATGTATATCTCGAATTATATTGCTCCAAAATTGATGAAACAAATTTTGTAGTGTTCCTTGTCACCAGATCTACACGATAAAAATATTGCATGCCATTTTTTAGATACTTTAATGTAGAGCTTTATTTAATCCTTGATATTGCTGATATCTTGTAAAATGTTTAGTAAATCCTATATGTATCAGAAAAATATGATTCCAATTTGGTTGATCTATTCTTGAGATGTACTTTTTGTGAAAAATATATGCTTTTAATTGATGATTTTTGTTATTTTAATAGAGGGCAAAAATTGTATAAAACATGTGTATAATAATTTTTGTACAGTGATTGTTTACTGTGTAGAACATAGGAAAAATACCAAATCTGTTGTTTGACACTTTTCATAGTACAAAGTATTTTCATGCTCATAATTATGCCATAGCTTGTCATTTTTGTGTAGGCTATTTTACTTATCCAAATGCCATGAAAAATTTATGGTAGAGTAGTACTATGCTACTGTAATTTTCTCAGATTTTTATGAGCACCAGAAATATATGTTGCTGTTGTAGCCCTAGTTTAAAATGAAATAAACTAATCTTCTTTAATGCATGATTAGTTACTAATGTTTGCTTTGGTGTATCTTTGAAGCATCTTAGATTGCTATGGTGACTTGGCATGTTAGTACAGTGGTTGTAGGAGTAGTGTAGTAGTACATGTTCTTGGATGTTGGCTACCTTGTAGAAGAGCTTTACTTCTACTATGTCCAATAAAGTTAAACATGTTCATCTACATTTCATGCATCATGATCATTACATGTCATCTCTTCGATGCACCTATGCATTAGCACTCATACATCTGCATCATACATGATCGCGGGAGGAGTTGCTAGCAGTAGTTCAGGAAGAGCAAACCGGGATAGATCCATAAAAAGTCCAGGCACAGGAGGTGCTAGAGGAAGAGGAGCCGGGAGAGGACTTGCCCGAGTGCGTGGATCATCAACCTAGTTCATTCGAACGAGGAAAGCCTCAGAGCATTCTAAGTCTTCTACTTTATAAAAGCAATTCTTTCTATATATATGAGTTTATATATTGTTGCATTAAGTTGTAGGAGTTGATTGAAACCGTTGATGCATTTATTACTATCCTTGCCTACCTTATTACCTTGTTACCCTGTTAGGTCAGGATCGAATAACTGCTTAGCCTTGCTTAGACCGGTAGCGATCGGTGATATCCGGTCACCTACATTTATAGGTGGTTGCTGGAAGAACTTAGCTATGGAAAGAATGATATCCTAAAATTTATCATGTGTGATGGATAATTGGAGACCGGACGGAAAAAGTTGGAGGCAACCAGATATAGTTCTGGGGTGCTGTTAGTTTCCGTCTGTATCGATTAAGGACCGATCGTTGCTCGTCCCTCTTGTCATGTTGAACGCATGCCTCACATTTAGCTGGCCGAATAAAGTACCTTTCGACCGCGAAGCTAGTGACACTATTCGGGCCAAGATCTATAGGGGTGCGCGTATTGGTGCTGATGGGGGTATGATAGGGACGCGAAGAGTGAGCCCAAGGGTAGGTGCGCCCTGATTCCTGGCAATCAGGCGATCCCTAGGTACTGCGGCTCCAGATTGCCCCGTGGCTACCTGAATAGTGTCCTTGGTGATCTAAGCTACCCTAGCAGGGGAAGCATGGTTTGTGTGAGGAATAAATCATCAGCTGGTTAGGAATCGATTCGAATCGCCATCGCTCCTGGATAGTGAGCACTTGACTCGAGCTACGGCATCATAGTAATTATGATGGAACAATGATGGTTATCTGGATGGTATGAGATATGCTAAATCTAAGTTGGTAATTGGATGTTATTGGTTAATCAAGTGATTGCTATAGTACAGGTGCTTACCTAGATGGATATGTCATAATAAAGATGATGCAAAGTACTTAGAATGGTTCCTTCATGATAGCTTATGCTTTTCGCAAACAAGTCAGCTAGCCCACTAAAGAAAGCCTTGCATAATCCTTGGTGTCCCTTTATTTTGGTTTAAGATGGGTAAGTCTAGCTGAGTACCTTCTCGTACTCAGGGCGTTGTTTCCATTGTTGTTGTAGATGGTCAAATGTACTATGGCTATTGCATTAACTGCATGTACCCGGCGATGGGTGACAACTAGGACCAAGGGCAATGCTCACTCCATATCTCTCATCTGATGCTTTTGTTGGAAATGACTACCTACGGGCACTGTATCTGAACTAAAAGTGTGTGTGTGACTTTAAAACTATTTGCTTCCGCTATTTCAGATTAAATCTGGTTTGTAATAACTTTATATTCTAAACTCTGATGTACCCAACTGTGATTGCAAACTTTATGTAACATGTGACAGTACTTGCTAAACTTGTACGATCTTGGTTTGTATGTCGATTGGTTTGAAATCCTTCGTGGTTTCACGGACTACCGGGTTATACGGGCTTAAGTTTGCTAAATTATCTGCTTTGGTAGAAGATTTCCATACTTAATCTCATATAATTGGTCGGTTCTGTTACAGCTAGTATCAGAGCAAGGTTTAGCAGGTTACTGTTCATGCATGTATTTAAAACAAAAGGGTTTTGTGTTACAAAATTAATTGCAAACTATAGTATATAGGTGTTTCAACCTCTAATTAAAAACTTAAGAGTGTGCCAGTGGTCATATCCTTTATGTCCAGTTAAGGACTCTAGGTGGCTTATTTAAGTACTGACTTGGGGGTCTTTGCATCATATTTCTATTTCGTCGCTCATACGGTGTGCTATTGTATGAGTGCCATTCACTTGAGTGGTAATGTATGGATCCATTGCCTCTACGCCTCGGTAAGTGAGAGTTGTGAGAGCATGATCGGATACACTGCCGATCTAGGGAAGTGCTTATATGATGCCGGATTATTTACATGTCATACGCGTGTTTGTATGATGGTATCCATTGTGTGGGGAAATTCCGTCCTGTAGTGACGATGCCATCGATAAGACAATGGTTTGGGTAGTTGCTACCATGGTACGCATATCTAGGGATGCATGTAGATCGAGTAGATTACTTTACTGCTTTCATGCATATTTTTCATACTGTCAGGGTTTGGGCTAAAGTGGATCTTTTGCAGGTACATAACAGCGTTGTCGTGTAGTACGTATTAGCTACATTATCAGAGACCGTTGTATGACACTGTCTATGCCGCTAGCAATTGTTATTTTTCCTAAGTTTGTGAGAACGTATGGAACGTGCATGCATCATGTTGTTACATATCATTCATGGCATTGTTCCTCCCCTTATAAGTTGATTATCTCATTTTGATAAAAATGACAACTTAACCTTATTCTCACATGAGTAATAAAACAAATTTGCTACAGATGGCACGCACAAAGCAAACCGCTCGCAAGTCCACCGGAGGCAGAGCTCCCCGCCATCAGCTTGCTCCACGTACCCGTCAGCACCACATGTTTCTTAGAGAGTTTGGGATGCCTACACTTTTGTGGAGAGTGCTCAGCTATGTAGGCTATCCTGATGGAATGGAGCCCCACTACTTCTAGGCAAATGAGCAGTTGGGGGAAGGTCTTTTGGTTACTGTGGAGGCCGTTGTTCGTCCTCGAGGTGACGGTTCTGAGTGGACTAGTCGGCGTTATGAGTCAACTGGCAGGACTACTGAAGAAGTAGCTGACAGGGCAGCCTTTGGGATACTGAGGGATATCATGGATCATTTTCCTTAGGAGTTGGTAGCCGCTTTAGTTAGAGTCTTTTCGAGGGGCAACCCCTCCACTGACTCATGGCAGCAAGCAAGAGGAAGATCTCTGGAGATTGGTGCCGTAGAAGGACAAAACAGTGATAACCCTGCCATGAGCTCCTTGTTCGCAGTGATGAAGGCTTTCGATGGAGTAGAAGGTAGCCTGAGACATGTGTCTGGTGCTCTTGGTTAGGCCCGCGATGACCGACGTCAGCTTCAGAGGGATCACGACGCCGAGATTGAGAGGCTCAGTGTAGAGATGGCTCAATTGACTTGTTAGAGGGATCAGGCGACCTAGAGGACTAGAGCCTATGAGGGAGACGTACGTGCATTGAGAGAGTAGGTTGAGCGTCTGACCACCACCAATAGGAACCCTGAGCGCATGTTGATCCATGTGCTCCACCAGAGGAATGAAGCCTGGTCTGCAGAAGATGTTCTGAGAGCTCGACAGGTTGAGTTGGAGCAGCAGCTGGCCAATGCAGAAGAGTACAACGACAACCTACATGAGGAGGTTCATCAGCTGCATAACCAGCTCCACCCTTACGTTCTGCCTAGAGCCACAGAGATGGATCTAGATGAGGACGAGGATCCCAAAGAGCTTGAGGCACTAGCTGATGATGACGATGATGATGTAGATAGTGATGATGTCGACATCTCCGACCTAGATAGCGACCACAATGAGTAGGCTAGTAGTTGTTGCACTAGCTACTAGGGTTTTGTTTGCGATGACCTTTTGCATGGTTGACATGTCTGGCATGTACTCATGAGTAGAACGACTAAGACCTTGATGTAATGTTGGAAAACTTGGATGTGTTTGTGGCGATATCTGAATGTCAAAAGTCCAGTGTATGTATGCTGACAATTTGGTTGTATTGGATGTGATGTGTGTGCTTCAGTATTCTAATTAGTAATGTTGTGTTAATTGGAATGACTTATTGTGCCCCTATTTTATTGTATGAATTTATTCTCTCCAGTGAATTCAGTATGGCATAATTTTTCATTCACCTGCAATTTCTACAACATCGCCTAATAATTATTGTTGCTGAAATATGCGGATGCCGAACACTAGTCGTACCATGTATGACACGACTGAGGCAGGTGGCAGTGCCGCTAGGAATGAGAACCGTGATCCACCACCACCACCACCTCCTCCTCCACCGTACACCGTGGAATAGTTCTTCGCATAGTTCCTTAGAAGTCAACGCAACATGGAGGGCATGCAGCAAAACATGGAAGCTGCATTGCACCATATTGCTGACAACACCCACCGTGGGTTAAACCCAGGTGGGCATGAAGCAAATTAGCATAGTAGTTTTAAGGACTTTATGGACACCAGACCACCAATTTTCAAAGAAGCCGCAGAGCCATTGGATGTGGAAGAGTGGATAAACACCATGGAAGATAAGTTTTGTGTTCTAAGGATGACAGAAGTGTTGAAAACTGAGTATGCAGCTCATCAGCTACAAGGCCCTGCAGGAATATGGTGGAAGCACCACCGCACCACTTTTCCCCCCAATGCCCACATTACTTGGAGGGAGTTCACGGAGGCTTTTCGTGGAGTTTACATTCCACCGGGTTTGACCGAAATGAAGTTTGGAGAATTTCTAGCACTGAACCAAGGCACCAAGACGGTGACCTAGTATCTACATGCATTCAATTATCTAAGTCGCTATGCCTCTGACATGGTGAATACCGATGCCAAAAAGATCGCTAGTTTCAAGAGAGGTCTGAATCCCAAGATGATGAAGCACGTGGGTACCAACACAAGAACTGGTTTCAATGACTTTGTTAGTGACTGCTTAAAGCAAGAAAAGAACAATAATGTATATGCTACATCCAAGACTCGCAAGAGGGCTTTTGAGTCAGGTCCATCCCAGCCAAGGGCCACGATGGCAAATCGTTCTGCGTATTGTCCGCCTGCCCCTGGTGCAAGGTTTAGGCCACCCCAACGGAGGAATCAGAATGCCTAGCAACCTCAGAGAAATCAGAAGCCATTCAAGATGGCGGTGCCACAAGCCAAGACCAGACAAAGCAATTCATCTAGAGCTACTACTCAAGTAAGAGGACCGTGTTTCAACTGCAATCAACCTGGGCACTTTGCGAAGTTTTGCCCATATCCCAAGAGGCAGCAGACTCAGTACCAAGCTCGTGTGCACCACACCACCATTGATGACATCCCAGAAGGAGAGCCCATGACAACCGGTATGTTTTCTATCAACAATCATCATGCAGTCGTTTTGTTTGATTCTGGATCATCGCATTCATTCATAAGTCAAGCATTTGCAAGAAAGTATGAGCAAAAGATAGTTGAATTGGAATGTGCTTATCGGATCAGTTCAGCTAGGGCTGATCTATTAACTAATCAGACAATCCGGGGGATAACCCTGAGTATAGCAAATAGGCAGTATAAGCTTAACTTGATAGTTATGCCAGGGCTAGTTCTGGATGTGATTATAGGAATGAACTAGATGACTAAGATGGGAGTAGTAATTGATGTTGGAGGAAGAAGCATTTCTCTCAAAGAACCTGTTGGAGAAGGTACATTTCAAGTAACCTTACCTAGGAGAATAGATCTAACCAGTACAACTTATGCAGTCCAAACTACTCTTCTAGCCAAGATTCCAGTAGTGTGCGAGTTTCCGAACGTGTTTCTAGATGAGTTACCCGGTCTTCCACTGGACAGAGATGTTGAGTTTGCCATTGAGTTAATCCCTAGAACACCACTGATCTCAAGAAGGCCTTATCGGATGCCTCCAAATGAATTAGCCGAGTTGAAGAAACAACTCCAAGATCTGTTGACTAAGGGTTTAATTCATCCAAGTTCATCGGAATGGGGATGTCCTGCACTATTCATGAAGAAGAAGAAGGATAACTCCTTACGGATGTGCGTGGACTATCGGCCACTGAATGCAGGTGACAATTAAAAACAAGTATCCTCTACATCAGATTGATATCTTGTTTGATCAATTGTCAAGAGCCAAGGTGTTCTCCAAGATAGATTTGAGATCACGGTACCATCAGATCAAGATTAGACCACAAGATATACCCAAAACCGTGTTCTCCACCAAATATGGTTTGTACGAGTATCTTATCATGTCCTTTGGTTTGACAAATGCTCCTGCATACTTTATGTATCTGATGAATTCGATTTTTATGCCAGAGTTGGATCAGTTCGTGATTGTGTTCATTGATGACATTCTAGTACACTCAAAGAACAAACCGGATCATGAAGAGCATCTAAGAATTATCTTGACTAGACTCAGAGATCACCAGCTATATGCTAAGTTTAGTTAATGTGAGTTCTGGGTGAAGACAGTTCCTTTTCTCGGTCATGTGTTATCTGAGAATGGAATCTCAGTGGATCCTAGTAAGGTACAAGAGGTTATGGACTAGAAGGCACCCAGCACAGTTCATGAGGTTCAGAGTTTTCTTGGATTAGCCGGTTACTATCATCGTTTTATACCGGACTTCTCAAAGATTGCTAAGCCAATGACAAGTTTGCTACAAAAGGATCATAAGTTCATTTGGACAGAGGAGTGTGAGGCAGCTTTCTGCACCTTGCGGAATTTGCTAACCATTGCTCCTGTTCTGGCGCAACCGGATATAGAGAAGCTGTTTGATGTGTTTTGCGATGCATCAAAGAATGGTTTAGGATGTGTTCTAATGCAAGATGGAAGGGTCATTGCTTATGCCTCATGTCAGTTGAGGAAGCATGAGGTTAACTAACCTGCGCACGATTTAGAGCTTGCGGCCATTGTGCATGCTCTAAAGATTTGGAGACACTACTTGCTTGAGAATGTGTGCAATATCTTTATAGATCATAAGAGTCTCAAGTACATATTTACTCAGTCTGAGTTGAATATGCGACAAAGAAGATGGTTAGAGCTAATAAAGGATTATAATCTGAATGTGCACTATCATCCGAGAAAGGCAAATGTTGTGGCAGATGCCTTAAGTAGGAAGTCACATTCTCTTGTTGTGCAACCATTGTTTGAAGATGGGTTCAATTTGTTGCATCCTACTGTGTTGCATAATATCCAGGTTAGTTGTACCTTGGAAAGCAAGATCATTGAGGGTCAGAAAACAGATAAGGGAATATTCCATATCAAGGAGAAAATAAAGAAAGAACCGTCCAAGCACTTTAGAGTGGATGAACAAGGAGTGTTATGGTTTAAGGACCGTCTGGTTGTACCTAAAGATCGAGAGCTCAAGAACAAATTGATGGATGAAGCTCATCACTCTAAGCTGTCTATCCATCCTAGAAGTAACAAAATGTACCAAGAATTGAGACCTCATTATTGGTGGACGAAGATGAAAAAGGAGATTGCAGCGTATGTTGCTCGTTGCGACATGTGTTGTAGAGTGAAAGCTCTTCACATGAGACCCGTAGGAATGTTGCAACCTTTGTCAGTACCAGATTGGAAATGGAATGATATAAGTATGGATTTTATCACCAGTTTCCCCACCACACCAAAGGGGAATGATTCAATTTGGGTAATTGTAGATCGCCTTACCAAATCAGCTCACTTTTTACCAGTCAAAACAACATTTCAACCACCTCAGTATGCTAAGAAGTACATTGCAGAGATTGTCCGATTACATGGTATACCAAAGACTATCGTTTCTGACCATGGGTCATAGTTTACCGCTCATTTTGGGAGCATCTTCATAAAGGTTTGGGTACTAGCTTTATTCAGAGTACAGCTTACCACCCACAGATAGATGGGCAGACAGAGCGAGTTAATGCTATTCTAGAAGATATGCTTAGAGCATGTGTGTTATCGTCTAAGGGTTCATGGGAATCATGGTTACCTTTGGCAGAGTTCGCTTACAATAACAGTTACCAAGAGAGTATCAAGATGGCTCCATTTGAAGCATTGTATGGCAGGAAATGTAGGACACCATTGAATTGGGTTGAGCTTCGAGAAAGAAGGTTTTACGGAATCGATTTTGTTGACGAGGCCGAGAAAAAGGTTCGTATTATCCAACAAAACATGAAAGCGGCACACTCATGCCAGAAGAGTTATGCCGATAAGAGAAGGAGACCGCTTGAGTTTGAGGTAGGTGACTACGTTTATGTGAAGGTTACTCCAATGAAGAAAGTACAACAGTTTGGAGTAAAGAGAAAACTTGCTCCTAGATTTGTGGGAACGTACAAGATCGTAGAGAAGAAGGGTCTCGTGGCTTATAAGTTATAGTTACCAGAAGCGATGGGTTCAATCTTCCCAGTCTTCCATGTATCACAGTTGAAGAAGTGCTTGCGTGTTTCGGAAGAGAGAATAGAACCTCAGAGCATTCAGCTCAAATCAGACTTGGAATACCATGAGCAACCGGTTCGAGTTTTGGACACTAAGGACCAAGTCACTTGGAATAAAGTGGTGAGAACATATAATATACAGTGGAGTCATCACAATGATGGTGATGCGACGTGGGAAATAGGAGAATATCTGCAAAATGCTTATAAGGATTTTTATAACAAATGGTTCGTAACTCAAAATCTCAGGACGAGATTCTTATAAGTGGGGAGGGCTATAACACCTTGGTGTTAAGCATGCATTAACATTCCATCTCATGAGCATAATCATCATTTCATTATGCATAAGAAGCATCTATGCATTCCATTCTAAAGAAAGGAAGCGTCATTTCATGTGGTGCTGAAATTTAATTGAACTTCATCATGTTTAAACTATTTGAAATGCCATGCTCATGTTTGGGTGATATGATTTCTTGGTTTGATCACTAAAGACAGCTTATAAATATTTAGGATACAATTTGGAGCAAAGTTTATATTTAAAGTTTTGCCAAATTTTGCTGTTAAAAATAATTCTTCAAAATTAGGGTTTTGAATTAAGATTGATTTTAATTTTGTAATTCAAAATCTATTTGGAATTTGACTTTGGTCATAAAAGAAAAGTTGTAGAGAATAAATTATTGAGCAACTTTTATTTTTGGGCCAAAGTTCGAAACTGCTTTAAAATTGCTCAAAATTTGCATTGAATGAAATAGGAATAGAAAATAATTTGAAAAATCACATTTTCACCTTAATGGGCCGCCACCTCCCTTTTGGCCTAGTTCGCGAAGCCGGCCCGGCCAGCCCCGCACCTCGCCCGGCCTGCCTCCGCACCACGCCTTGCCCGTTCACCGCGCCCACGCCCGACCGGCGCTAGAGCGCGCATGCCGCGTGGCGGCCATGCGCCGACAAGCACGCCGCGCGGCACCACCGGCCTGCGCCGTTCTGACCGGCCTGCCCCGCCTTCAAGACCATTGTTCGAGCCTCCCTCTCCTTTCTCGCGCATTCTCCCAGTTTCCTCTCATGCGCCAGCAGCAGAGCAAGCGCTTGCCTCCGCCATCGTCGCGCTGCCTCGCTGGAGTAGCCGTCCCGGCCACGCCCGACCACCAGAGCTCGCTATGTCTTCGCCACGCCTTCGCCCCGGCATCGCGTAGCTTTTGCTTGTCTCCTTTCGACGTGGTAAGGCTCGAGCCGGCCGCTATTGCTCGCCGGAGCACGGTCGTTCTCACCGGAGCAGCACGGCTCCGTGGACCTCCCCTTTTCGCTCCCTTTCTTCTTCCGATTTCGCGCGCGTTAGCACCGCCTTGCCCTTGCGAACCTCGTGCGCGCCTCCCCGTGCCTTGTTGTGGCCAGGAAGTGCCTGCATGCGGGCATGCTGCGCCGCCGGGTCACCATGCGCGCCGGCGAGCTCACTTTTGAGCTCCTCCAGTGCCCGCTCTTAATGCATCGGGTCCGCCTCGTAGCGGGAAGCCACTGGTGGTGACCTCACCGCCAGCAAGCTCACCGGCGGTGAAAGCTGGCCGATCAACGACGGCCCCTGCCTCGGCTCCGGCTGACGCGTGGGCCCAGCTTGACCGCAGGTCCTGCATGGCAGCACCTCTGGGTGCACTGCACCAGGTGCACCTAGCAGATTAGCGTACTGTGGAATTTTAGTTTTAAAGAAAAGGATTTCAAAAATTTATTAAAAAGCTTGTAAAATGTATATCTCGAATTATATTGCTCCAAAATTGATGAAACAAATTTTGTAGTGTTCCTTGTCACCAGATCTACACGATAAAAATATTGCATGTCATTTTTTAGATACTTCAATGTAGAGCTTTATTTAATCCTTGATATTGCTGATATCTTGTAAAATGTTTAGTAAATCCTATATGTATCAGAAAAATATGATTCCAATTTGGTTGATCTATTCTTGAGATGTACTTTCTGTGAAAAATATATGCTTTTAATTGATGATTTTTGTTATTTTAATAGAGGGCAAAAATTGTATAAAACCTATGTATGATAATTTTTGTACAGTGATTATTTACTGTGTAGAACATAGGAAAAATACCAAATCTGTTGTTTGACACTTTTCATAGTACAATGTATTTTCATGCTCATAATTATGCCATAGCTTGTCATTTTTGTGTAGGCTATTTTACTTATCCAAATGCCATGAAACTTTTATGGTAGTCTACTTAGAGTAGTACTATGCTACTGTAATTTTCTCAGATTTTTATGAGCACCAGAAATATATGTTGCTGTTGTAGCCCTAGTTTAAAATGAAATAAACTAATCTTCTTTAATGCATGATTAGTTACTAATGTTTGCTTAGGTGTATCTTTGAAGCATCTTAGATTGTTGTGGTGACTTGGCATGTTAGTACAGTGGTTGTAGTAGTAGTGTAGTAGTACATGTTCTTGGATGATGTTGGCTACCTTGTAGAAGAACTTTACTTCTACTATGTCCAATAAAGTTAAACATGTTCATCTACATTTCATGCATCATGATCATTACATGTCATCTCTTCGATGCACCTATGCATTAGCACTCATACACCTGCATCATACAGGATCGCAGGAGGAGTTGCTAGTAATAGTTCAGGAAGAGCAGACCGGGATAGATCCACAAGAAGTCCAGGCATAGGAGGTGCCAGAGGAAGAGGAGCCGAGAGAGGACTTGCCCGAGTGCGTGGATCATCAACCTAGTTTGTTCGAACGAGGCAAGCCCCAAAGCATTCTAAGTCTCCTACTTTATAAAAGCAATTCTTTCTATATATATGAGTTTATATATTGTTGCATTAAGTTGTAGGAGTTGATTAAAACCGTTGATGCATTTATTACTATCCTTGCCTACCTTATTACCTTGTTACCCTGTTCGGTTAGGATCGAATAACTACTTAGCCTTGCTTAGACCGGTAGCGATCGGTGATATCCGGTCACCTACATTTATAGGTGGTTACTGGAAGAATTTAGCTATGGAAAGAATGATATCCTAAAATTTACCATGTGTGATGGATAATTGGAGACCGGACGGAAAAAGTTGGAGGCAACCAGACAGGGTTCTGGGGTGCTATTAGTTTCTGTCTATGTCGATTAAGGACCGATCGTTACTCGTCCCTCTTGTCATGTTGAATGCATGCCTCACATTTAGCTGGCCAAATAAAGTATCTTTCGACCGTGAAGCTAGTGACACTATTCGGGCCGGGATCTACACGGGTGCGCGTATTGGTGCTGATGGGGGTATGATAGGGATGCGAAGAGTGAACCCAAGGGCAGGTGTGCCCTTGATTCCTAGCAGTCGGGCTATCCCTGGGTATTGTGGCTCCAGATTGTCTCGCGGCTACCTGAATAGTGTCCTTGGTGATCTAAGCTACGCTGGCAGGGGAAGCATGGTTTGTGTGAGGAATAAATCACCAGCTGGTTAGGAATCGATTCGAATTGCCATCGCTCCTGGATAGTGAGCACTTGACTCGAGCTACGACATCATAGTAATTATGATGGAACAATGATGGTTATCTGGATGGTATGAGATATGCTAAATCTAAGTTGGTAACTAGATGTTATTGGTTAATCAAGTGATTGCTATAGTACAGGTGCTTACCTAGATGGATAGGTCATAATAAAGGTGATGCAAAGTACTTAGAATAGTTCCTTCATGATAGCTTATGCTTTTCGCAAACAAGTCAGCTAGCCCACTAAAGAAAGCCTTGCATAATCCTTGGTGTCGCTTTATTTTGGTTTAAGACAGGAAAGTCTAGCTGAGTACCTTCTCGTACTCAGGGCGTTGTTCCCATTGTTGTTGTAGATGGTCAAATGTACTATGGCTATGGCATTAACTACCTGTACCCGGCGATGGGTGACAACTAGGACCAAGGGCAATGCTCACTCCGTATCTCTCATCTGATGATTTTGTTGGAAATGACTACCTACTAGCACTATATCTGAACTAAAAGTGTGTGTGTGACTTTAAAACTATTTGCTTCCGCTATTTCAGATTGAACCTGGTTTGTAATAACTTTATATTCTAAACTCTGATGTACCCAACTGTGATTGCAAACTTTATGTAACATGTGATGGTACTTGCTAAACTTGTACAATCTTGGTTTGTATGTCGATTGGTTTGAAATCCTTCGTGGTTTCACGGACTACCGGGTTATACGGGCTTAAGTTTGCTAAATTATCTGCTTCGGCGGAAGATTTCCTTACTTAATCTCGTATAATTGGTCGGTTCTATTACAGCGGCCCTAGCTCGGTCCGGTAGACCGGGTCATCTCAACCTTCTCGTTCGATCCTGAACCTCTCGCCAGGCCCACAGAATCTCCATCGAAGGGGAGGCCGTTAGGCCACCCAGGTCGGTCTCCGAAACGACCTTGGCATCTGTTGAGTTGCAGGTAAAGGAGTAGTGGAATGTCACAAGAGGGCTATGCCAACCCTGTCATGAACGACGGACCCGGATTCCACTCGATCACACTCGTTAGCGAACTCACTGAGCTAGTCTTCGAGCCCAAGCGATCAGGACAGGCGACAAAACTTAGCCCCTCTGGTTGTGAGGAACCAAGGATGGGGTAACGCACAATACTCACATCGACCCCCACGAAGGCCCGATAGGGCTCAGGGGCTCAAGAAAAACGCCAAGGACAGTGACCTTGAACTCACTAGATCCACGACTCTGACTCGCCCAATCCTGCGGCATGCACCAACGCCAGGATCCGCGAGCATCGCCTCGTCCGATCTTTAACCAACTAACTACGCTTTGGCTTCAAAACGGCTTCAGACGGCTTCACTGCGCTCCAAATAACCCTAGGACCATGACTCCTAAACTCGCATAATGGCTTCAGATGGCTTCACTGCACTCCAAATAACCCTAAGACCGCGACTCCTAAACTCGTGTAACGACTTCAGATGGCTTCACTGCGATCCAAATAACCCTAGGACCATGACTCCTAAACTCACATAATGGCTTCAGATGGCTTCACTGCGCTCAAATAAAACCCAGGACCGCGACTCCTAAACTCGTGTAACGGCTTCACTTCTGACTGTGCTCTCAGGATTCACGAGCTCTGGCTCGTCCAAATCCTGAACTAACTAAACTAACTCCCTCGGCCCACGGCACGCACCGACGCCTGGGTCCATTCGTGGCTCCAACTCTCTTGATCCCACGGTGTGCATCGACGCCAAAGATCAGTGAGCTCTGACACGTCCGAACCGAACTATCACCGTCCGTGGCGCACACCGACGCCAGTGTTTTCTCCGAACTAACCTCTCACCCGATCCGCGACGTGCACCGACGCTGGGATCAGTAAGTTCTATCTCATCCACGCCTAAAAATCCCCTCGGCTGCACAATGATGCCGCGGTTAAATGAAATTCCTGTCTCAAACTAAACACCCGCTGAAACAACACCCCTAGATGGTTCTGCACGAACTACCCGAGGGCTCAGGGGCTACACCCGTGGGTGTGCTCACGCGCACCCACCAACACAACAGAAAAACCTCCCCTGCTAACAACACAGAAACCCCCCCCTAGCCGGTTCTACCCGAAACCGCCTGGGGCTCGGGGGCTACACCCGCGGGTGCGCTCGCGCGCACCCGCCGGCAGGACAAAAATCCCCTGAACGATTCTAGTCAAATCGCCCGAGGTGCTCGGGGGCTCCTGTTGGGTTCATAAACCCTAGGGTCCCTCGAGGACCAGGCTTCTATGCCAGGGCTCAGCCTAGAAAAATAGCATATAGTTCGTGGGCCGGCCCAAGAGCCTAAAACACGATGGGCCAGAGGGACAGTTCCGGTCGCCGACCGGAAGGTCTTCCCAAAAACAAGCGCTCTCTCATCAACCTCTCTGGCCCACCTCTCCAACCAGAGCATTCGCTTTGGACACCAGCCGCCCCCAGGCGGTCTCTCCGATCGGAAAGGCCTGGCCCAAAACGCCGCTTCCTACTCCGACCCCGCGTCTTCGATCAGGGACCCCGTAGGAAGCCTGCTTACCACTCTTCTCTGACTAGTGCTGGCCAGGGCCGACTGGGGCCATCTGACCGAGGACACCCAATTGGGAGGGACCAGGGGCAAACGGAGAAGGCAGTGCACAAAGTCAAACCACTGATACCAGGGACCATACCCTATATGCCTGCAGGGAACAGTGCTCCTCAACCGCCCTGACACAAACAGTATTGTAGGCGCCGACATTTGTGTCTATAGTATTGTAGGAGCCATTGGGCTCCCATACGGCAAAAAGCCCCCCCCACATGCCTCTAGGCATCGATAGTGGGTGCCAAGGTTCGCCATACCTGGTACACAGGGTAGGGCTCCTCACATACCAATAGTATTTTGCAAGGTACCGACATCCACCCTTCCTAAAGAAACCAACGCAACCTCCCATGTGCACCTAACATTCTACAGTGACATCAATAGTATTATGGGCGCCTACCATCATCGCTACCCTCATCAGCGTGGGCAACAAGGCTTAGAAACATTCGTACTCTCTCCCTCTCACCTGTAAAGCCATCCCCTTTATCTATAAAAAGGGGATGCGCTCTCCTCCAACGAAGGAGGCCCACTTCTTGAAGTTCAGACTCACTAGATCGATAGCTTGCAGACCCCTCAAGCACACACTTGAATAGCTAGCTCATAGTGGAGTTCCGGTCACCCTCAGCCCTTCCGGTCGGACCCGACCGGGCCTCTCAGTACACCCCTCCATTTCTCCTTCTCAGTTTGTAACCCCACTACAGACTTCGAGCACCTAGGCTTAGGAATAAAGTCATCGACCGACCCACGTAGGGCACGTTGCCTAAACCAGTATAAATCCTATGTCATTGAGTGCTAGGCCACCTCCGATCACAACATATAGCAAAACTATAAATATTCACTAGTTGGTCACTTTCTGTACTGACAGTTGGTGCCGTCCATGGGGAAGACGCTGTGCGTTCAACACTTTTTGGTCATTGGATGGCCCATTTTTCTACCACCCCCACCGTGGCGGGCTCGAGTGATACAATTCGCCTTGGCTCACTGGAGTATCCTACACTCTCACTTATGGGAATGCGGGTTCCACTTGTTTTCGAGCCATCCTAGGCCTTCCTCTTCAGAAGCCTAGACTTCATCGCCGACCGGCTCGGCGTACTCCACCTCCACGAGGAGACTCGCGACCCAGCACCCATCGGAGAGATGTTCCCCATCGACTCTGGGACGCACGACCTCAACGGCGCGGCATTTGCGCTTCATTCCGAGCAAACTCTTTGCTCAAACCTCACTGTGAGTAATATACATGCTGTTCTTTACTTACTACATTCTATCCTCAGCCAAATACCCGGAGGGCTGCCATTGTCCCCGCCGCGGCCACCGTACAACTGGTCCCCCTATGGCCTCGTGTCTCCCGTGGATGCGTACGCCCAGGGGCTCCGAAAGATTATGGCGTCGCCTCCTCTCACCTCTAAGTTCATGGGGATGGCGAGCTATGGTCCCACCTATTTCCTTGACATCATGGATGACGATATCAGGAGTGATGGCTCTAGCATCGGCGATGTGGCACCTAGCCACCGTCCGTCCTAGGAGTGCGCCATGACAGATGCTCCAGAACAGCCGCCAGGGGCAATGGAGTCCTCACAGACTCATGCCCCTCCAGGCCCTCATACGGAGGCCCCCGAGCTCACATGAGAGCACAGGGAGGATCTACGACGACAGTGGCTGCATCAGCCACCAACTGCGCTAGTGTGCTCGGCGCGCTACACTGTGCCCCATGCGCGTGGACCGGCGAACGATACTTGGGGTCGTGCCCGTTAGGTCCAGTGCAACACCCTGGACAGGGGGACCGATCCCCCGCAGTTCGCTCGGGCCAGTTAGAACATTACCACCATGGCAATGCTCCTACGTGGCCTGTCTAAACCAAATGACCCTCACAAACGGGTGATCCACCGGAACCTCCGGGCACTAGTGGAGACCACCGCCGTTCAGCAAGCAGAGTGCTCCGTATTGTGACGCCGACTCGTGACCTTGCTCCCCGTTCGGGGAATAGGGACGCAGCAGATGGGGCAGTACACCCTGTCACCGCAACAACCACTGAGCGCTGCACATGAGGCCGCAACGGCACCACATCTTGACCTGATGGCCGCTCCACACCAACCGCCTATCTACGCGCGGCTCGGTTCAAACCGAGGCACATGCAGCGGCGACCGGAGTCCCAACACTGATGGTCTGGGACCACCGACCTTTGCCCGACTCCCCCAGCAAGCAGCCATTCTCACTACGCCTTCAACGGAGGCCACAGCATAGGAAGGCCAAATGCTAGGATCAAGATGAAGGCCCCTCCACGTAGAGGGGAAAAAAGAACAGAAAGGATTGCTGCCGATCGGCCAACTCCGCGTCGGTCACCACGGACCGATCAGCTGGGCACTGCAGCCCCTAGCAGGACCGATTGAGACACTTTCATGAGCTCATGGAGAGCTCGTGCACCAACCACAACTATCCCAGTCAACCATCTCTACAAGGACTGCCAGCTCCTCAAGCGCCTGCTAAGGTAGTCTGGCAGGCCAAGGAAAGAAAAAGGCGAAGAAGCAGCAATAGAGAAAGGGGGCACAGCGGGCGAGGATCCAGACAGTTGTAGGCTAAAGTGATCCGACCGGACGCCCACCTGACTAAAAGACAACTGACGACGATGTTCTCTCCAAACACTTGGAACAGCTATGTCATTCTTTCCTTTCCCTAAGTTTTAGTTTTACCATTGTTTACTTAGCGAACGCTCCTACAAAAGCACCCCGACCCGAACACTTTTTAGCTCGGGGCGCTCGAGGGCTCTACTACCCCTCTGTTTTGTTTTTACCTTGAGTACTCTTTTTCATATGGAGAAAACTCCTTCCTACCCAAACAGAAGGGCAAGTTCGTTCTTTTGATTTGCCTTACGTAGCTTTGCCTACGGTTACGATCGGCCAAGCCTTTTTCGAACTGATCGCACCTCGCCTTTCCTATGGTTACGATCGGCCGAGCCTCGCTGGGCCATGCCCCGGGCTCACAACATCGCAGCCTATGGGACAAACGGGCATGTACGAGAAAGAAAGAAATAAAAAACAAAATTATGCTAAGGGAAAACTAAGGAACAGAAGGGAACAAGCTTCCCCAAACAGAGCAACTCCATCACAAAAACAAAAAGCCAATTGTAGTCTTTAAAACACACACAAACGTTTTACACATGGGATCCCCCACGAGCTTAAACTTTTTATGTTTACTAACTACTTACATTCTACAAGCTATTAAACCGACCTGGCGGCATCTGCTGGTGGCACAACCGACGAAGGCGTAGGCTGCTCACTCCCTGGCGGCACAACGTTCGGCTCAATCAGAGCCGAGGTAGCGTTCCCGCCCAAACCAAGCTCTGGGCTATCCGTAGGCTCGGAAGTGTCCTCTCCACGCATGCTTCGGCCCATGTCTTCACGGCAAACGTCCATCACCCGCTCGGTGGAGACTCGCTCTGACACCGACCGCGCGTGCGGCAGCAAGCTCACCCCGATTTATTGGATGTCCTCCATGCTCAGACCTTCAGCATACCCACTGTAGATAGCGTCGAAGTCTAGGTTCGGGTGGTGCGTCGCCACCGAGGTCAGCACCCCCGACGCTCCATAAAACAGCCTGCTCCTGACAAGGTCCTTGACCGCGTCCGGGACCTCCGCCAGCTGGACCGCGAGCGCGCTAGTACTTGGCGTCGACCCGATGACTTCCGAGATGATGAGCTAGGCAGCGTCGCGAACCTAGCCAAGCTCCCCTTCGAGAGCACGTCACTCTTCACCGGACTTGGCTAGCTCCTCATCATTCTAACTAAAGTATGCCTTGGTCGCCTCCAGGTCTCGCTCCAGCGCCCTCACCTTTTCACCTAGCAATGGAATAGGGGCAACAAGCTCAAAAACAGGCTAAGGGAAAAATCAACACCATGAGAAAACAAAAAAGGTACGCACCAGTGCAAGAGGCCTTAAGGGTAGAGAGAACCTTTGCCAGCTGAGCCACCTACTTGTGCAGCCAGGCACTCATGTCCTCCATCCCCATCACTTGGCCCCGGAGCACGAGCACCTCCTGATCCGCCTCTGACCGGGCCCTCTGCTCCACCCCTAGGGCCTTCTATGCCGACTCCAGGGCCGCCAAGGCCTCTTGAAGCGCTGCCTTGGTGTTCGCCAGGGACGTCCGTAGCCCTGCCTCAGTCTCCTCATGGCGTACCTTCACCGCCTCAAGCCCTTGCTCAACAGCGATCGCCCGCTCCACCACACGCTGCCCCTCCACCCGTGCCGCGGCTGCCTAGGCCGCCCGGACCTAGGACTCGCGGCAAGCGGACTCCACCTAGCGCTCAAGCTCGGCCGTCCGGGCGTGGTCCATCTAGAGGAAGTATGACTTGCGGGACGACACCTTCCTTATTTCCTGTGAAAAACAGGCATGCTAAAAACAACCAACGAAAGATTCAAAGGGCGAGGGTAAGTACCAGAAACTCACCTCCAGTGGCAAGCTGCAGGTTGACCTCAACCAGCTGCCAAGCAAACGGAGCCTGCTTCCGAGCGCTCTCAAGCTTCGCGGACGGCTTGGTGAGTTCGGACACCGCGGCATGCCCTTGCCCCCCAAAAATATCCCAGAGCTGGCACTCCTAGGAATCCCGGAGGACGAACCTCGCCTTTGATGGGTCCTTAGGGAAGGGCCACTCTAGGTCACCCTCCAACGAACCGCTAGAGGGCCCAACCTCTGACTGGACTGCCGCCAGCTCCCGCGGTGACACCACAGCTCCCGCGGCGACACCTCCAGCTCCCGCGGCGACACCGGTGGCTTTGCCATGGTATCCGCCTCGTCGTCAGATGGAATCTCCACCACCTCATTCGTGTAGGACACCGTCGTGCGTCCTAGCTCCATCCCAGACACACTTCCCTCCAGCGCCTTCGGCACCGACGGCAAGGATAGGTCTGCAGCCCACCACCCGGCGAGGAAGGGAGCACGCCCTCCCTCATCTCTTCCACCATGACCGGTGGAGGAGGGGCCGTGAGGGTTACCCCCGATGCAACCCCTGCCATCGGCACTAGGATCGCCACCAACAGTGTCGCCGCCACTGTCACATTGTCAGCAGCCGCCCCGGGGGGCACCACCCCCAGAAGGGAAGGCTTCGCCGCCGCCACCCTGCTCCCCCCTTTGCTCGCCGCAACACGCTGCAGAGTGGGCCTCCAAACCTTTGGCACAGGGGTCGAGGTGATGCTCAACCCCGACATCCTCCGGCCGCTGACAAAAATCGTGGGTAAGCCACACTCCAAAAAAGACTCGACCAGCAAAAATCGAAGAAGCAACAAAAGGAAACATACCGGGTGGCGAGCGGCATGACTCGAAAGGCAGACTCCGACGACCTTGGACCTACAGGACGAGGACTGCTCCCAGGCAGCGACCTGCACCCCCTCACTTCAGACGGGGTCAGAGTCATCTCGACCGGCTCCTGCCCGGCCTGCGGGTCGCTGCGACCTCCGGCTTGGGACTCCCCAACCGGAGCAGCGGGCAAGGCATCCTCCGACTACAAGTCGCCTGTCGATCGGGCACCGGTCTGCCCCTCAGACCGCTCGGACTGCTGGACCACACCCACAGCAGGCGGGGCCTCCTCTGGCTGAAGGTCCGGTGTTGGTATCGGCCCCGTCGCCGCACGAGCGCCGGTCCACTCCTCGGACCGCCTGGCTCCCTCAGCCGCGTCCGCCATAGGCGACAACGGGATCGGCAACACCGCCGAGAGGCGTAGTGACCGCGTCTGCTTCGCCGCTCGCTCACCAACGGCGTCTGCGCTCGTCGCACGCTTCCTCGACGCAGGAACCTCCACACACCGCGCGGCCTCCTGCTCCTCACCAGCGGACGTCGCCGAAGGGTCGCGACGCACCGCCGAGGTCACAATGACCTCCCGGCTCTCCTCCTCGTCGGAGAAGACCATGTCGTCCAAATCCGTAGGATCATCCAACGTGAGTTCCGACTCGACGTCGCTCCTACGTTCCCCGGCCCTCACGCGCCGGGCGACCTCCTTCTTGTCTTCCTTCTGCTGAACCTCCTTGGTTATTTTCTTCTTCCGGTCATCCACCACCTCCTTCTAGGCGGCCTGTCGGGCCAGGCCCGCCGATCCCTTAGGGAGGTGCGGCTAGGACTTGTACCTCCCGAGCCCCTACGGAACGATTGAACCAAAATAAAAGAAAAGGGAAAGGAGCAGAGAAAGAGCATGAACAAAATAAAGAGCATACCAGTGTGGGCACGATCGAGGCATTGAACAATATGAGCTTTCCCTCAACTATCTCTTTGGGCCTCAGCAGCAGCACTCGGCTGATTTGGCTCCAGATCTCATCGTCTGGCAGATCCTCCGGTGACGCGCAGTTCGGGTCTGATCGGCCGCCGTATGTCCACATCGGGTGCGTCCTCTCCGCCAACGGCGCAACCCGGCGGTGATAAAGGGTGTGGAACACCCACACCCCATCGAGGCCACCCCTTACGAGCTTTTGGAGCTCCTCCTCAATGGCCTCCACCTTGTGCCTCTCCATGTGGGCGCAGCCCCATGACCAACTCTTCTGCTTCACCGGCATCTCATCGGTAAATGCTGGAAACGACGCCCTCGCCGGATTCTTGATATAGAACCACTCCCCATGCCATCCCCGGTTGGAGTCACATGGGGTGTATGCGGGATGCAAGCCTCCCACACATGGCTTCCTCTGTAGGGTGAAGCCTTCAACCGGTGCGATCTTGGCCGAACTCCAATCTGCCATAGCTCTCCTAGAGAAGAAAAGCCAGAAGAGATCCGTGTGTGGCTCCATCCCAAGGAAAGCCTTGCAGACAGGTGATGAAACTAGCAATGTGCAGCACCCCCATCGGATTGAGGTGTTGCAGCTCCAGACCCCACTCGTTGAGGAGCCCGCGTAGGAACCAGTGCGCGGGGTATCCTAATCCGTGCTCATGGAAGGTAAGGAAAGAAACCACCTCATCAGGACAAGGTTGCAGGGAACTCCTCCCCTCCAGGGACCCTCTAGTGCACCACCTCCTGCGGTGGCAGAAAACCCTTCTTGACGAAAGCCTCCAGCACCGACTTCCTCACTGTTGGACTGACCTACCAGTCCGACATCTTCGCTCCGGATCACAAGAAGATCTGTGAGTTCCTCTCTTTTCCCTCGCTCTCTCCCCCTTCTTTCCTAGAAACCTCCATGGCTCTTAGGAATGCTCACAGGCAAAAAGGAAGAGAGAAGGCGGCGATAGATGAAGAACAGGCAAAAGAGCGGAACAAAAACCCTCTCCCTGCTCCTACTTAAAGAAAAGGGAACAGCGGTTAAAGAACAACACGCCGATCGGGGAAGGCAGAACGGTGGAGCGAGATTTTCTCTCTCTTTCCATTTAATGTAGATGAGACGTTCCCTGCACCGATGAGACGCGCCCTGCTTGATGGAATGACTCCTGATCAAACAGGACGTGGCCTGGCCGTGGCCCACCACTACCACACAAAGGGCGTAGGAACCGAAGCGCCACCGCATGCGGGCGGCTTCCCGCTTCCCTAGGCCAGGCCTAGGGAGACCAAAACACAAAATCTCCACCAAGAGACCAACCGATCCCCTGAGCCGATCGATGTGTAGGAAGCGGGACATGGGTAGGAAGTGAAGGGATGCCCCACATGGGCCATACCGACTCCATCACGAACGACGAGCTCGGGTCCCGGTCGGACATTTTCGACTGAAGCTCTTCGAGTCCTGTCATTCCAGTCATCAAGGTAAACATTACCAAAACCCCCTCTATTTCTTTATAAATCATTCATACATCCATACGCGCGTTCATTTCATACGCCCACGCCTCCTAGACGATTCGGGCCCTGAACTGCCCGGGGGCTTGGGAACTAAGCATCGCACGTGCAACGAAATGCATCAAAACGCTTCGTGTTGCGTCACGAAGCGGCAGTTGCCTCATTAGACATGGGCAACGAACAGAGCTAGGGGAGAAAACACATAGATGAGCACTGTGTGGCCCTAGCTCAGTCCGGCGGACTGGGTCATCTCAACCTTCTCGTTTGATCCTGAACCTCTCGCCAGGCCCACAGAATCTCCATCGACGGGGAGGCCATTAGGCCACCCGGGTCGGTCTCCAGAACGACCTAGGCATCTATCAGGTTGTAGGTAAAGGAGTAGTGGAATGTCACAAGAGGGCTATGCCGACCCCGTCATGAACGACGGACCCGGATTCCACTCGATCACACCCATTAGCGAACTCATTGTCACAGAACCGACCAATTTATAAGAGCACAAGTACAAAAACAATCGCCGAAACGATCAAATTCTTGAACTTGAGCCCATATAAACCCGATAGTCAACTGAAATCTCGAAGGATTTCAAACCAACTTGCATACAACCAAGATCACAATAATTCAACATAACATATCGTACGTTACAACATTTCATAGACGTTCGCAAATAGATTACGTCATCACAGAGTCATCGTTATTACAAAACAAGTCTTGTAAAACATGCGGAAGCAATTAGTTTAACTTACACACCCGAGTTCAAATACAAATACTGGTTCGCTGATCACAACCCGCAAAAGCATTTACATAACAGAACAGAGATCATGCCCATGATCTAGTCTTTATCACCTACCGGGTGGAGACAATACTTATAGAATCCCTGATATAGAAGGTCGTCTGCAACAAGAGGGAATAAACCCTGAGTACGGGAATGTACTCAGCTAGACTTACCCGTCGAAAACCAAACAAATGACACTAAGGATTATGCATAGCTTAATGTAATGGATCTGGCTGACACTTTCTTTTTGCGGAAAAGCATAAGTAATAATGATCAACTCTTAACCTGAACTAGCAGTGACTTTTAGCCATTAACCTGTCAACTATATTAGCACATGTACTAAGCAATCATTTTATTAGGGTGCAAACATTAATAACTATATCAGGTATTCATTGTGGCAACCTTATCATCATCATCATCCATTTAACCATATCGTTAAATTAATTAAATCTACGTTGCCGCTGCTCAGTCAAGTTCTCACTATTCGGGAGAGATGGCGATTCGAATCGATTCCTATCTAGCTAGAGGGGTATTCCTAAACACAAACCCTGCTTCCCCCATCAGGGTTGCAACAAGTCACCGTTGGTACAATTCAGAAGTCGTGAGTCCAAACAGTGCCGCAAAATCAGAGAACCACTCTGCCATGAGTGCTCGGTGACTTAACCGACCCTTGGGCTTACGCCAATGGTTCCCTGCACATCCTTACTTCCATCCAGATTACGGACCCCGGCTCGTGTCCCTGGCCTGAACCAAGCTACTAGGCTTCGCGGTTGGAATGACTTATCTGGCCAGCTAAGTGTTAGGCTACGTTCAACATGACATGAGGACGTACAGCGTATCGGTCCTTAAACTACTCAGACGGAGTCACTATGTCCAAACCTACACAAGACTCTGCCCGGTCTTAATTCATTATTAACATGGTTCTTTTCCACGATAGCAAATATAGCCAACCGTGATCCACCTCATCCTAAAGCTCGCAGGTGACAGGAAATCACCTGACTTCTACTGCACTAAGCATGGCTAAGCATTTAACCTGTCCCTGAACTTAAATAGGATTCCAGTGCGATATCTAGACAAGGAGGGATATATAATGCAACAATTGGTTCCAACCAATTCCTATACTTAATGCATCATCAACGAATAAAAGATACTCAATGTATTTGTAAAAACATGGGAGGCTTAATATGCTCCGGGGCTTGCCTTTTAGGAACGAGGAAGGCTGGTGGTCAGGGCACTCAGGCAACTCCTCCGCGGCGGCTGCTTCGTCGGCTTCCTGCACCTTGGGCTCCTCCTCCTGGTTGGCTCCCTCAAACTCCAGCAACGTCACTCCCTCTGGCACACCTATTGCATGAATGCGCAAGATAAATATCATGGATGCACATGATGAATGTCAGGGATGCTCGGGGAATGCACATGTTCGCTGTAGTCTGCATATTCCAACTTAAGCCCTATTCAAATCACTTTACTTACCAAGTTTATACAACCTAATGTATAATTGTTCATCTTCAGTTAATGACCTAGCACCTGCACCTAAGCATATTCTCAAGTTAGGCTAACCCCTAAACAATCAACGATTACATTGCAACAAGCATACACTCAAGCATTTGTATTTCAGCAAAATGAAGACTATGTAGCGGTACAGTAAACTAGCCATAACTGGAGATTTATAAATCCAAATGACATGCAACAAGACAATTTGGAAAGCCTATGAAATTGTCTACAATTCATTTTCAGACCTCCAAATGACATGCAACAAGACAGCTGTAGTTTCTAAACTACTGGGCCAAATGCCATCAAATTTTGACAGGAGCTAGATACATAAATTATCTACCACTTTTGTATTCATCACATTCACAGCAAACCAAAATATCATGGGAAACTTTCTAAAGTTCCCAGATCTGTCCAGATGGACATAATGCAAACGAAATAATTATTAACTTATGATGTAAACAAATAATTGGACAAAACTAACTCTACTCACTTATTACACATATCACAAAATCACCAGAAAGTAGGGTGTTCATCACCAAAACATTTCTTTGCATACCTTTCTTAATTTATTTAATTAATTAGAGGAAATGGTAAACATATATGAAAACTACACCATTTAATCTACAAAAACTACAGTAGATACTACATGCTCTAAGTAGACTACCATAAAAATTTCACACCATTTGAGTAAGTATAGCAGCCTACACAAAAATGATAAGGCATAATGGCTTAAAATGGCATAATTAGGAAACCTTAGTGAAAAGTGTCAAGCAACAGATTTCATATTTTTCCTAGCATCCTTAAGGTACTAAGATACTACCCACCAAGTTTCATGGTCATAGGATTCCTAGATAATTTACAAAAATTCACACAAGTATCCATCAATGATAAAAGGAAAATCTACAACTCAAAAACCCTACATGCAATGACTCTCAAATTTTAACCAGAGCTTCTACTGAGGAAGACTAGCTTACCCACAAAATTTCATAATTTTTGGATCACATAAACTCAAGATATAATTCAAACAAGTTTGCATGCATTTGAAAACACATTTCAAATGCCTATTTAATTCATCAAAAATTTCTACATCATATGCTCATATCATATTTTTCTTAAATACTAGACCTCACTGTGAGTCTAACAAAATTTGAATCACACCATTTGGATCTACACATTTGGAGTTACAAAATTTACAAAACAGCATTCAAAACTGGAAATTTGAACTATCCTTATGAACACACAGTCACTGACGCGTGGGGCCCGGGTGTCAGCCGGACCCGCTTGTCAGTGACATAGAATAGGGGAGGCGGCGTTTGATGGCGCGGCGGTGGTCTTGCTCGTCGACGACGAGGACTCCGATGACACCACGACTACCTACGTGCTCTACGCGATGAGAGGAACTAATTGGTGCAAGTGGCACGACCTAAGACCTAGCGGAGGTGGCTCGTCGCCAGTGATGGTGGCACAGCAAAGCTCCGGTGCGAGCTGTCGGTGACGGCAAGCCATGGCTGCCTCAACTGAGCATGGTATGAGCTACAGGAGGTTGCCACGGTGCTACCCAAGCAAAGAGAAGAGGTAGGAAGGTTGCTAGCTACCTCGACCACGGCGGCATCGACTCCGGTGAGGACACGCTCATGGTGGCGATGGCTGGAATGGTCAATGCGCCCTTACCAAAGCTCAAATGGCTCAGCTCGGTGGTGGAGGAGGTAGAGGAGAACACGGCGGAGCTGTGGTGAAGATGTAGTTCATGTTTTTGCGGCGACGAGCGTGCATGAGCTCGTCGGAGCTGCTGCGGCTGTTGCTGCAGTGCTTCGGGCGAGCGGAGGAAGTGAAAGAAATGAAAATTGGACTGGTGAGCTGGTTGACAGGCACGTGGGGGGGGGGGTTCACATCGTGGTCGGCCGTGCTAGGATGCCCGCGGCGCGTGGCTGCGCGTTCAGGCGATTGGCGATGGGTGGCGCCACGCGGCGGTGATGTTCTGAACTTGGTCGGCACTGTAGCGTGTCTGAAACTGCGATTCAGTTAACCATCGACGACTGACAGTGAGACTTGATGGCGTTTGATCTCTTAAACCATGATGAATTAGTGGAAGAAATGTATATGAAAGTTGTAGAGTTAAGATAGGGCTCCAACAATGCTTGAGAAATCAACAGCTAATTCTCCATAGATCATGAGTTGTATCAAGCCAAAGTTGGCTCAATCAAACTGAAACTGCATTAAGGACTTAGAAAAATTTTCAAGTGTTGAATCAACCATCAACACTGACTTGTGGGTCCTTTTTGAACATGTTGTGCACATTTTCATGACTTGACTTCTAAACAAAGTTTGTTCCTTATCAAATTTGCTACAACTTTGTTTTAGGTTGCTCAGACATGCAAACATCCTAAGCTACACTTTTTAAATAGTCAAACAAAAGGGGTTTAGGGGTCAAAACAAGTCAAACCACTTTTTGAAATCCTATTTAGGCAACATGATCAATATGAACAATGTTCCAAATGGCATTCTAGGTGTCACTAAGTTGTCTAAGAGAATTATTAGCCACACCACACCTTGGTCACACAAGAATCAAGCATCGTATGTACTGAAACAATGAAAAACACATGAAATGTTACAAATGTTTCATAGTCATGTTTCACATGTTTCATGATCTTGTTGCATAGTATTAACTAACCATATTTCCCTAAAGTGAGTTGCACATGTTGCACTTAAGTGTTGCACACTTTTCATTTCATATGAGAACAACACACATGAAATATGCAACATGTTGCAATGTTTCGAAATCATGTTTCATGTGATATAACTTATGAATGAAGGAATGATGCTCATGTTCATGAAATGCAAGTGCAAATGTGGAAGCCAAACACCTAGGGGTGTTATAGCCTTCCCCCTTCTAAAAATCTCATCTCGAGATTTGAAAAGCATACCATTGTTGATAGAATTCCTTATAACCATCCCTCAAATAATCTTCTCTTTCCCACGTTGCATCGTGTTCACTACCCTGATTACTCCACATGACTTTATAAAACTTGACCACCTGACTCCAAGTCACTAGCTCACGAGTGTCAATCACTCAGACCGGCTTTTCTTCAAAGGTCAAATCTGATTTTAACTCGATATCCCCCAATGGAACTCTCTCTTCAGGGACGCGAAGACATTTCTTCAATTGGGATACATGAAAGACATTGAAGATAGCACTCATCTCAGGAGGTAATTGAATCTTGTACGCCACCTTACCACTTTGTCCAATGATTTCAAACGGACCAACATATCTCAGCGCAAGCTTTCGCTTCACACCAAAGCGTTGGACACTCTTCATGGGTGAGACTTTCAGATAAACGAAGTCTCCAACTTCAAACTCAATAGGTTTTCTACGTCGATCAGCATAACTTTTCTGCCTAGCTTGAGCTGCGGCCATGTGGGTTTGGATAGTACGGACTTGTTCTTCGGCTTCTTGAACAAAATCAATTCCATAATATCTCCTTTCACCGGCTTCTACCCAAGTTAACGGGGTTCTACACTTTCGGCCGTACAAAGCTTCAAACGGTGCCATCTTGATGCTCTCTTGATAACTATTATTGTACGAGAATTCAGCTAGGGGCAACCATTTTTCCCATGAGCCCTTAGCCGAGATGACACATGCTCTCAACATATCTTCTAAGATTTGATTCACTCGTTCAGTTTGCCCATTGGTTTGCGGATGATAGGCAGAACTTCTTACTAACTTAGTTCCTAATAATCCATGTAAGTGCTCCCAAAAGCGAGCAGTGAACTGTGGTCCTCTATCCGAGACAATAGTACGAGGGATCCCATGAAGTCGGACTATCTGATTAAAGAACAACTCTGCGTAGTCGGTTGGACGAAAGTCTATGCGGACAGGAATGAAGTGTGCAGACTTGGTCAGACGGTCTACAATCACCCAAATGGAGTTAAAATTCCTTTGCGTAGTTGGGAGTCCAACAATAAAATCCATACTGATCTCCTCCCATTTCCAACCTAGAATAGACAGTGGCTGAAGTAATCCAGCTTTCATGTGCACAGCCTTGACCCGACAACAAGTGTCACACCTAGCCACATAAGCGGCTATCTCTTTTTTCATTTTGGTCCACCAAAATCGAGGCTTCAAATCATGATACATTTTGCTACTACCAGGATGAATAGATAATTTAGAAGAATGGGCTTCGGATATGATTTGATTTCCAAGTTCTCTATCCTTCAGAACTACCAACCTATCCTTGAACCATAACACGCCTTCCTCATCTACCCGAAAATGTTTGGTTTCTTGCTCTTTCATCTTGCGCTTGATGTGAAACACACCGGCATCTGTCTTCTGTAGCTCGATAATTCGACTCTATAGAGTACAACTGACAGTGATGTTGTGAAGGACTGTAGGATGGAGGAGCTTTGACAAATGGACATCACTTTCAATCAAAGAGTGGCAATGAGATTTCCTAGCTTAAGGCATCCGCTACGACGTTTGCCTTGCCAGGGTGATAGTGCACTTGGAGGTTATAATCCTTGATCAACTCGAGCCATCTTCTCTGACGCATATTCAACTCTGGTTGAGTGAAGATGTACTTGAGACTTTTATGATCAGTGTAGATGTTGCACACATTGCCAAGTAAATAATGCCTCCAGGCCTTCAAAGCATGAACAACTAGCAGCGAGTTCCAAGTCATGCGTTGGATAATTCACTTCATGTTTCCGAAGTTGGCGAGAGGTATAAGCAATGACTCTACCCTCTTGCATAAGAACACCTCCTAACCCAATACCTGATGCATCACAGAACACATCAAAAGGTTTCTCGATATCCGGTTGTGCCAAAACCTGAGCCAACGTTAGAAGAGTTTGCAGGGTGTGGAAAGCCGCATCACATTCAGGAGTCCAGACAAACTTCATGTCTTTTTGCAGCAATCGAGTCATAGGCTTGGCTATTTTAGAGAAATCCTGGGATGAAGCGACGATAATAGCTAGCCAAACCCAGAAAACTCCGAACCTCGTGCGCCGAGATTGGAGCCTTCCAGTTCAACACTTCTTGCACCTTGGTGGGATCGACCATAATTCCACCATCGGACAACACGTGTCCAAGAAAAGGTACCTCACGAAGCCAAAATTCACATTTGCTGAACTTTGCATACAGCTGGTGTTCCCACAATCTAGTGAGAACCACCCGCAAATGTTCAACATGATCTTCTTCATTCTCAGAATAGACCAGGATATCATCTATAAATACCACCACAAATTTGTCCAACTCAGGGCATAAACACCGAATTCATCAGATACATAAAATGTGTGGGGGCATTGGTCAATCCAAAAGACATAACAAGGTACTCATACAGACCATATCTTGTAGAGAATGCGGTTTTGGGACATCCTCAGGCCGAATTTTGATTTGATGATACCCAGATCTCAAATCAACCTTGGAAAAGACTTTTGCTTTAGACAACTGATCAAATAAGATATATATGCGTGGCAGAGGGTACTTATTCTTGATTGTAACTGCATTCAAGGGTCTATAATCTACTCACATGCGTAGGGATTGATCCTTCTTCTTCACAAAGATAGCTGGGCACCCCCACGGAGATGAACTAGGACTGGATAAGGCCTTTCTTTAGAAGTTCATTCAACTGGGTCTTAAGTTCGGCTAGTTCATTGGGAGGCATTCTATATGGCCTTCTAGAGATGGGAGCTGTTCTAGGAAGCAACTCTATCTTGAACTCCACTTCCCGATCGGGGGCAATCCTAGGCAAATCATCGGGAAAAACATCCGAAAGTCACACACGATAGGGATATCTGCCAGAGACTTTGCTTGCACCGCATTGGTCGTGCAAGAAAGATTGATGTCATGGGGTAACTGTACTAGAAAACCCTCCTGATTACCAGGATCTCTGAGCATGACTACCCTAGTCGATTTATCAATAAGCACTCCATGACGGCTCATCCAATTCATTCCCAATATCACGTCGATACCTAGCCTCGGTAAAACTACCAGATCAACCTGATAACTTCACCCCTCTATCTCAAATTGTACGTCCCCAACTACTAGCTTGGTTGGGATAATACCACTAGGCAGCCCTAATACAATAACCCTCACCCTCAACAGTATATGTTTTCTGCATAAACTTGGATGCAAATGCTGGACTAATAAAGGAATGCGAAGCACCTGAATCAAATAGTACAACTATGGGGTGTTGATCAATCAGAAACTTACCAGCAGTCACTACCTCTCCTGAAGGAATCTCAGTAATATTAGTGTGGTTCACTTGCCCTGACGGACACCTTGGTAGTTGTTCTTCTTAGGGTAAGGACACTTCCTCGACCAGTGGCCTGGCTTTTTGCAATTCCAGCACGGCATGTTGCTTGGTGGCACATTGGAACTGCCCTGACTGGTAGTGCCCTTGGGAAGAGCAACTATAAATGCCTTGCGAAACCTAGTCTTGGCGGGGTTCTTCTTCAGTGGTGGGCGGAACTTAGCAGCTGACGCTGGAGGACAGAATGGAGCCCTCTATGTGACTGGAGCCTTGGATTGTGAGGCACCCACCTCATAGGCCTGCTTATGACTTTTCGAAGCAGCATACACAGCATTGTTGTTCTCTTTGCGATAAGGCATCACTCACAAACTCATTAAAAAGAGCACACTTGCAATTTCCCATGGTCTTCATCAATTTGGGGCTAAGTCCCCGCTTGAAGCTAGCAATCTTTTGGCATCTATGTCCACAAACTCGGTAGCATACCTTGCAAGGTTGTTGAAAGCCTGCAGGTATTCATTCAAGCTCTTGTTCCCCTAGGTCAGCTTCATGAACTCTGTATGCTTGATCGCCATGAGACCAGGAGGAATGTAATTTCCCCTGAAAGCAGACTTGAACTGATCCCAAGTGATTTGGGCATTAGCGGGCATAGTGGACCAATGATGACTCCACCAAATGCCTAGCTGGCCCATGCAGTTGGTGAGATGCGTATTCAGTCTTCAGCACCTCAGTCAAGCGGAGCAGACGGAACTTCTGCTCGAGAGTATTCAACCACTCATCAGCTTGTAGAGGCTCCTCAGCCTCCTTGAAGATCAGGGGGTTTCAGTGTCAAGGAAATCCTTGAAATCACTGTATTGATTTGGTTTTGGTCCTTGGCGTGGACCACGGCCATCCTGATTTGCAATCGTACGGAGGGCCTCGGCCATAGTGCGCTGTCCTTCCACAAGCATTGCTATTAATTCCGTTGGTGTGGGTGGTGGTGGCGGTGGAAGATCATCATCATCACCCGCACCGGTGGAACGAGTACTGAGGCATCTGCACAATGCGCAACCAGTAATTATTGATGATGTTAGCACATTGGAGAGGAACAATGTAATTGTGCCAAACTGAATTTACTGACGAGAATGAAAACTTCATACAATAAACAGAGGCAATAATTCATTCTCCAATCACCACATCATCAAGTAGATTACTAGCTGCCATACGTAGTGCATTCCAACATGACAAGTTTTAAACTTAACCATTATGATATGCATCCTGAAGGGAGCGAATTAAAGTACATTACATGCCGAGTTCGAATTTAAAAAGGTACATCCAACATCAGTCTTCATACTTAAGTTCATTACATCAATGACTGCAAAAGCTTAACTAGTGAGACTTGCTAACGAACTACTCATCGAAGTGATCGCTGTCCACATCGGAGACACCTTGGACTTCTTCTGGGTCTTCCTCTTCTTCTTCATCTGCAGGCTCAACTGCATTGTCATCCATCTGACACTGTCCTCTTCTTCCTCATCGGCCTCAATCACTTGAGGTCCACCCACATTTGGATACCTTGGTATGGGGCGAGGAATAGGAAACAGATGGTTGTGCAGCTGGTGGTGCTCAACCTGAAGCTCTTCAAGCTGTTCTTGTAGTGCTTGCTCCCTTTGAAAGGCGTTGTGATTAGCCAAAATCCAACCCCGACGTCTTTCTTCTAGCTAACTCTAAAGCTACATCCCTATGATGGGTCACACGATCCAATTCTTGTGCAGCCTCATCTCTCTCAATAGTGAGGTTCATCAGCTGGTTATGAAGCTCGTCTCTCTCAGCGTGTTGTTTGACCCCACTGTTGCAGACGATAATTTGCAATACCATGAATCTCCTCAACTTCTTGTTGAGCTCTCCCACATGCATCCGCCCTACGGCGATACTTGCGGGCATGCAACCTGAACTTGTGCTGGGCTTCCATTGCCTTGCCAGCTTCATCTAGCGCACTTGAAAGGGTGTTTTGCCTGACTCAACAAAGCTTCAAGACTGCCATCATAGCACTCATTCCAGCAGTTGTCCCTCTGCACATGTTCGCCATGGCCTCGAACCAAGGCATGACCAACAGTCCTGAGTCCACTCAGCCTCAGTAGGAGACACTCGAGGAATGGATGAAGCAGGTCCACCCACTAACTCATCCTCTGAAGCTCTGTGCTATATCCATCAGCACATCAAGGGCAGCAACCTGAGCGGCTTCCCATGGGCTTCGTCCATCAGTCTCAATGCTCCACCCATGCCACAATGGTCTTATGGGGTTTTTGCGACACTACAAAGGTCACGACGTACCATGGTACATCTCCCAATGGTACCGCCTTACCTCCACGTGTAGCTGGGTGCCTCTGGGTACCCAACTGAACTGAGCACCCTCCTAGAGCAAGGTGGGAGTACCGAAACTAGTCCAAAAAGGTGCTGCTACCTAGTAGGAAACACGGGCGTGGCCATCTAGTATCAAAAAGGGATGCAATTCACGTGAGAGGATTATTTTGCTGAGAGATTGCACTTTACACTTGGGATAAGCAATTATAAGGGAGGGAGTAATGCAATATGTAATGACATGAGTGAATATGATGCATGCACGTTCTGTACGTCCTCACAAACCTATGAAAATTTAAGCTTAAGCAGAATATACGGTGGCATACATACGCTCTCTCAATTAGCGGTAACTAGTCGATCTACACGGTGCGTTGTTAGCGTACCTGCAGAAAACTTCATTGCAGCCCAACCCAACAAGATATAATGCTAATTACACAAGTAGTAACTAAGATACTCTCCATATATACATCCCCAGATATATACACTTCGGTATCCAAACTACCCAACAAATATACCCACAATTAAGTACCTTCATATATACATGTATGCAACATGTAAATACTCCAGTAACCACAACTAGCTCTCCCCTAGACCGACGGTTGGACGGTCATGCTCTCGCAACTCACACTTACCTTAGCGTAGAGGCAATTGATCCATACATTACCATTCAAACGAATGGCATCCATGCAATATCACGCCGCATGGATGATGAAATAGAAACAATCAATTCCCCCAAGTTAGTAATTATATATAAGCCACCTAGAAGTCCTTAAGTGGGCTCTAAAGGATGTGATCACCAGTATACCATAAAAATTTTCATTTTTGAACACTTATATACAACTATAAGTGGGAAAACTATTTTTACAACAAAAGCTTTTGTTCTAAATAGACGTAAGACATGTTTAATGTTGAATCTAGCTCTGATGCCAACTGTCACAGAACCGACCAATTTATAAGAGCACAAGTACAAAAACAATCACCAAAACGATCAAATTCTCGAACTTGAGCCCATATAAACCCGGTAGTCAACTGAAATCTCGAAGGATTTCAAACCAACTTGCATACAATCAAGATCACAGTAATTCAACATAACATATCGTACGTTACAACATTTCATAGACGTTCACAAATAGATTACATCATCATAGAGTCATCATTATTACAAAACAAGTCTTGTAAAACATGTGGAAGCATTTAGTTTAACTTACACACTCGAGTTCAAATACAAATACTGGTTCGCTGATCACAACCCACAAAAGCATTCAAATAAGAGAACAGAGATCATGCCCATGATCTAGTCTTCATCACCCGCCAACTTATAGAATCCCTGATATAGAAGGTCGTCTACAACAAGAGGGAATAAACCCTAAGTACAGGAATGTACTCAGCTAGACTTACCCGTCGAAAACCAAACAAATGACACCAAGGATTATGCATAGCTTAATGTAGTGGATCTGGCTGACACTTTCTTTTTGCGAAAAAGCATAAGTAATAATTATCAACTCTTAACCTGAACTAGCAGTGACTTTTAGCCATTAACTTGTACTAAGCAATCATTTTATTAGGGTGCAAACATTAATAACCATATCAGGTATTCATTGTGGCAACCTTATCATCATCATCCATTTAACCATATCGTTAAATTAATTGAATCTACGTTGTCGCTGCTTAGTCAAGTTCTCACCATCCGGGAGAGACGGCGATTCGAATCAATTCCTATCCAGCTAGAGGGGTATTCCTAAACACAAACCCTGCTTCCCCCGTCAGGGTCACAACAAGTCACCGTTGGTACAATTCAGAAGTCGCGAGTCTGAATAGTGCCGCAAAATCAGAGAACCCCTCTGCCATGAGTGCTCGGTGACTTAACCCGCCCTTGGGCTTACGCCAATGGTTCCCTGCACATCCTTACTTCCATCCAGATTATGGACCCCTGCTCGTGTCCCCGGCCTGAACCGAGCTACTAGGCTTCGCGGTCGGAATGACTTATCCGGCCAGCTAAGTGTTAGGTTGCGTTCAACATGACATGAGGACGTACAGCGTATCGGTCCTTAAATGACTCAGATGGAGTCACTATGTCCAAACCTACACAAGACTCCGCCTGGTCTTAATTCATTATTAACATGGTTCTTTTCCACGATAGCAAATATAGACAACCGTGATCCACCTCATCCTAAAGCTCGTAGGTGACAGGAAATCACCTGACTTCTACCGCACTAAGCATGGCTAAGCATTTAACCCGTCCTTGAACTTAAATAGGATTCTAGTGCGATATCTGGACAAGGAGGGATATATAATGCAACAATTGGTTCCAACCAATTCCTATACTTAATGCATCATCAACGAATAAAAGATACTCAATGTATTTGTAAAAATATGGGAGGCTTAATATGCTCCGGGGCTTGCCTTTCAGGAACGAGGAAGGCTGGTGGTCAGGGCACTCGGGCAACTCCTCCGCGGCGGCTGCTTCGTCGGCTTCCTGCACCTTGGGCTCCTCCTCCTAGTTGGCTCCCTCAAACTCCAGCAACGTCACTCCCTCTGGCACACCTATTGCATGAATGCGCAAGATAAATATCATGGATGCACATGATGAATGTCAGGGATGCTCGGGGAATGCACATGTTCGCTGCAGTCTGCATATTCCAACTTAAGCCCTATTCAAATTACTTTACTTACCAAGTTTATACAACCTAATGTATAATTGTTCATCTTCAGTTAATGACCTAGCACCTGCACCTAAGCATATTCTCAAGTTAGGCTAACCCCTAAACAATCAACGATAACATTGCAACAAGCATACACTCAAGCATTTGTATTTTAGCAAAATGAAGACTATGTAGCGGTACAGTAAACTAGCCATAACTGGAGATTTATAAATCCAAATGATATGCAACAAGACAATTTGGAAAGCCTATGAAATTGTCTACAATTCATTTTCAGACCTCCAAATGACATGCAACAAGACAGCTGTAGTTTCTAAACTACTGGGCCAAATGCCATCAAATTTTGACAGGAGCTAGATACATAAATTATCTACCACTTTTGTATTCATCACATTCACAGCAAACCAAAATATCATGGGAAACTTTCTAAAGTTCCTAGATCTGTCCAGATGGACATAATGCAAACGAAATAATTATTAACTTATGATGTAAACAAATAATTGGACAAAACTAACTCTACTCACTTATTACACATATCACAAAATCACCAGAAAGTAGGGTGTTCATCACCAAAACATTTCTTTGCATACCTTTCTTAATTTATTTAATTAATTAGAGGAAATGGTAAACATATATGAAAACTACACCATTTAATCTACAAAAACTACAGTAGATACTACATGCTCTAAGTAGACTACCATAAAAATTTCACACCATTTGAGTAAGTATAGCAGCCTACACAAAAATGATAAGGCATAATGGCTTAAAATGGCATAATTAGGAAACCTTAGTGAAAAGTGTCAAGCAACAGATTTCATATTTTTCCTAGCATCCTTAAGGTACTAAGATACTACCCACCAAGTTTCATGGTCATAGGATTCCTAGATAATTTACAAAAATTCACACAAGTATCCATCAATGATAAAAGGAAAATCTACAACTCAAAAACCCTACATGCAATGACTCTCAAATTTTAACCAGAGCTTCTACTAAGGAAGACTAGCTTACCCACAAAATTTCATAATTTTTGGATCACAGAAACTCAAGATATAATTCAAACAAGTTTGCATGCATTTGAAAACACATTTCAAATGCCTATTTAATTCATCAAAAAATTCTACATCATATGCTCATATCATATTTTTCTTAAATACTAGACCTCACTGTGAGTCTAACAAAATTTGAATCACACCATTTGGATCTACACATTTGGAGTTACAAAATTTACAAAACAGCATTCAAAACTGGAAATTTGAACTATCCTTATGAACACACAGTCACTGACGCGTGGGACCCGGGTGTCAGCCGGACCCGCTTGTCAGTGACATAGAACAGGGGAGGCGGCGTTTGATGGCGCGGCGGTGGTCTTGCTCGTCGACGACGAGGACTCCGATGACACCACGACTACCTACGTGCTCTACGCGATGAGAGGAACTAATTGGTGCAAGTGGCACGACCTAAGACCTAGCGGAGGTGGCTCGTCGCCGGTGATGGTGGCACGGCAAAGCTCCGGTGCGAGCTGTCGGCGACAGCAAGCCATGGCTGCCTCAACTGAGCACGATATGAGCTATAGGAGGTCACCACGGTGCTACCCAAGCAAAGAGAAGAGGCGGGAAGGTTCCTAGCTACCCCGACCACGGCGGCATCGACTCCGACGAGGACATGCTCATGGTGGCGATGGCTGGAATGGTCAATGCGCCCTTACCAAAGCTCAAACGGCTATGCTAGGTGGTGGAGGAGGTAGAGGAGAACACGGTGGAGCTGTGGTGAAGATGTAGTTCACGTTTTTGCGGTGACGAGCGCGCATGAGCTCGTCGGAGCTGCTGTGGCTGTTGCTGCAGTGCTTCGGGCGAGCGGAGGAAGTGAAAGAAATGAAAATTGGACTGGCGAGCTGGTTGACAGGCACGTGGGGGGGTTCATGTCATGGTCGGCCGTGCTAGGATGCCTGCGGCGCGTGGCTGCACATTCAGGGGATCGGCGATGGGTGGCACCACGCGGCGGTGATGTTCTGAACTTGGTCAGCACTGTAGCGTGTCTGAAACGGCGATTTAGTTAACCATCGACGACTGACAGTGAGACTTGACGGCGTTTGATCTCTTAAACCATGATGAATTAGTGGAAGAAATGTATACGAAAGTTGTAGAGTTAAGATAGGGCTCCAATAATGCTTGAGAAATCAACAGCTAATTCTCCATAGATCATGAGTTGTATCAAGCCAAAGTTGGCTCAATCATACTGAAACTGCATTAAGGACTTAGAAAAATTTTCAAGTGTTGAATCAACCATCAACACTGACTTGCGGGTCCTTTTTGAACATGTTGTGCACTTTTTCATGACTTGACTTCTAAACAAAGTTTGTTCCTTATCAAATTTGCTACAACTTTGTTTTAGGTTGCTCAGACATGCAAACATCCTAAGCTACACTTTTTAAATAGTCAAACAAAAGGGGTTTAGGGGTCAAAACAAGTCAAACCACTTTTTGAAATCCTATTTAGGCAACATGATCAATATGAACAATGTTCCAAATGGCATTCTAGGTGTCACTAAGTTGTCTAAGAGAATTATTAGCCACACCACACCTTGGTCACACAAGAATCAAGCATCGTATGTACTAAAACAATGAAAAACACATGAAATGTTACAAATGTTTCATAGTTATGTTTCACATGTTTCATGATCTTGTTGCATAGTATTAACTAACCATATTTCCCTAAAGTGAGTTGCACATGTTGCACTTAAGTGTTGCACACTTTTCATTTCATATGAGAACAACACACATGAAATATGCAACATGTTGCAATGTTTCGAAATCATGTTTCATGTGATATAAACTTATGAATAAAGGAATGATGCTCATGTTCATGAAATGCAAGTGCAAATGTGGAAGCCAAACACCTGGGGTGTTACACTCACCGAGCTAGTCTTCGAGCCCGAGCGATCGGGATAGGCGACGAAACTCAGCCCCTTTTGTTGTGAGGAACCGAGGATGGGGTAACGCACAATACTCACATCGACCCCCATGATGGCCCAATAGGGCTCGGGGGCTCAAGAAAAACGCCAAGGACAGTGACCTTGAACTCGCCAGATCCACAACTCCGACTCGCCTGATCCCACGACGCGCACCGATGCCAGGATCCACAAGCATCGCCTCGTCCGATCTTTAACCAACTAACTATGCTTCAGCTTCAAAACAGCTTTAGACGGCTTCACTGTGCTCCAAATAACCCTAGGACCGTGACTCCTAAACTCACGTAATAGCTTCAGACGGCTTCACTATGCTCCAAATAACCCTAGGACCGTGACTCCTAAACTTGCGTAACGGCTTCAGATGGCTTCACTGCACTCCAAATAACCCTAGGACCGTGACTCCTAAACTCGCGTAACGGCTTTAGACGGCTTCATTGCGCTCCAAATAACCCTAGGACCGCGACTCCTAAACTCGCGTAACGGCTTTAGATGGCTTCACTGCGCTCAAATAAAACTTGGGACCGTGACTCCTAAACTCATGTAACGGCTTCACTTCCGACTGCGCTCTCAGGATCCACGAGCTTCGGCTCGTCCAAATCCTAAACTAACTAAACTAACTCCCTCAGCCCACGGCATGCACCGACGCCTGGGTCTGTTCGTGGCTCCAACTCGCTCGATCCCATGGCGCGCATCGACGCCAAAGATCAGTGAGCTCTGACACGTCCAAACCAAACTATCACCGTCCGTGGCGCGCACCGACGCCAGTGTTTTCTCCAAACTAACCTTCTCACCCGATCCGCGACGCGCACCGACACCGAGATCAGTAAGTTCTATCTCATCCACGCCTAAAAATCCTCTCGGCTGCACAACGATGCCGTGGTTAAATGAAATTCCATCTCAAACTAAACACCCACTGCAACAACACCCCCTAGACGGTTGTGCCCGAACCGCCCAAGGGCTCGGGGGCTACACCCGCGGGTGCGCTCGCGCGCACCCGCCAACACAACAGAAAAACCTCCCCTGCTAACAACACAGAAAACCCCCCAGCAGGTTCTACCCAAACCACCCAGGGGCTCGGGGGCTACACCCACGGGTGTGCTCGCGCGCACCCGCCGGCAGGACAAAAATCCCCCGAACGATTCTACTCAAATCGCCCGAGGGCTCGGGGGCTCGTGTCAGGTTCATAAACCCGGGGTCCCTCAAGGACCGGCTTCTACGTCAGGGCTTAGCCTAGAAAAACAGCGTATAGTTTGTGGGCCGGCCCAAGAGCCTAAAACACGACGGGCCGGAGGGACAGTCCGGTCACCGACCGGAAGGTCTACCCAAAAACAAACGCTCTCTCATCAACCTCTCTGGCCCACCTCTCCGACCGGAGCATTCGCTTTGGGCACCAGCCGCCCCTAGGCGGTCTCTTCGATCGGAAAGGCCTGGCCCAAAACTCCGCATCCTACTCCAACCCCATGTCTCTGACTAGGGACCCTATAGGAAGCCTACTTACCACTCTTCTTTGACTGGCGTGGCTAGGGACGACTGGGGCCATCCGACCGAGGACACCCGCTCAGGAGGGACTAGGGGCAAACGGAGAAGGTAGTGCATAAAGTCAAACCACGATACTAGGACCATACCATGTATGCCTGTGGGAACAGTGCTCCTCAACCACCCTGACACAAACAGTATTATAGGCACCGATATTTGTGTCTACAGTATTGTAGGTGCCATTGGGCTCCCGTACGGCAAAAAGCCCCCCACATGCCTCTGGGCATCAATAGTGGGCGCCAGGGTTTCCATACTGGTACACAGGTTAGGGCTCCTCACATACCAATAGCATTTTGCAGGTACCGACATCCACCCTTCCTAAAGAAACCAACGCAACCTCCCATATGCACCTGACATTCTATAGTGACATCAACAGTATTGTGGGCGCCTACCATCATCGCTACCCTCGTTGGCGTGGTCAACAAGGCTTAGAAACATTCGTACTCTCTCCCTCTCACCTATAAAGCCATCCCCTTTATCTATAAAAAGGGGATGCGCTCCCTCCAATGAAGGAGGCCCACTTCTTCAAGTTCAGACTCACTAGATTGATAGCTCACAAACCCCTCAAGCACACACTTGAACACCTAGCTCATAGCGGAGTTCTGGTCGCCCTCGGCCCTTCCGGTTGGACCCAACCGGGCCTCTCGTACACCCCTCCTTTCTCCTTCTCGTTTGTAACCCCACTACAGACTTCGAGCACCTAGGCTCAGGAATAAAGTCACCGACCGACCCACACTGGACATAGGGCACGTTGCCTGAACTAGTATAAATCCTATGTCATTGAGTGCTAGGCCACCTTCGATCACAACGTACAGCAAAACTATAAATATTCACTAGTTGGTCACTTTCTTTACTGACAGTTAGCATCGTCCATGGGGAAGACGTTGTGCGTTCAACACTTTTTGGTCATTGGATGACCCATTTTTCCGCCACCCCCACCATGGTGGGCTCGGGCGATACGATTCGCCTTGGCTCACTGGAGTATCCCGCACTCTTGCCTGCGGGGATGCGGGTTCCACTCATTTTCAAGCCATCCCAAGCCTTCCTCTTTGGAAGCCTGAACTTCATCGCCAACCAACTCAGCGTACTCCAACCCTGCGAGGAGACTCATGACCTAGCACCCGTCGGAGAGACGTTCCCCATCGACTCTGGGACGCACGACCTCAATGGCGTGGCATCTGCGCTTCATTCTGAGCAAACTCTCTGCTCAAACCCTGCTATGAGTAATATGCATGCCGTTCTTTACTTACTACATTCTATCCTCCGCCAAATACCCGGAGGGCTGCCGTTGTCCCCGCCGCGGCCACCATACAACCGGTCCCCCTACGGCCTCACGTCTCCTATGGACGTGTACGCCCGGGGGCTCCAAAAGATTATGGCACCACCTCCTCTCACGTCTGAGTTCGTGGGGATGGCAAGCTACGGTCCCACCTATTTCCTCGACATCATGGATGATGACGTCAGGAGTGATGGCTCCAACATCGGTGACGTGGCACCCAGCCACTGTCCGTCCTGGGAGTGAGCCATGATGGATCCTCCGAAATAGCCGCCAGGGGCAACGGAGTCCTCACGGACTCATGCCCCTCTGGACCCTCATATGGAGGCCCCCGAGCTCACATGAGAGCACGGGGAGGATCTACGATGATAATGGCCGCATCAGCCACCAACTGTGCCAGTGCGCTCAGCGCGCTACACTACACCCCATGCACATGGACTGGCGAATGGCGCTTGGGGTCATGCCCGTCAGGTCCAGCGCAACACCTCAGATAGGGGGACCGATCCCCCGCAGTTCGCTCAGGCCAGTTAGAACATTACCGTCGCGGCAATGCTCCTGCGTGGCCTATCTGAACCAAATGACCCTCGCAAATGGGCGATCCACCAGAACCTTCGGGCACTAGTGGAGACCGCCACCATTCAACAAGCAGAGTGCTCTATATCACGACACCGACTCGCGACCTCACTCCCCATCTGAGGAACAGGGACGTAGCAGATGGGGCAGTACACCCTGTCACTGCAACAACCGCTGAGCGCGGCACATGAGGCCGCAATGGCACCTCATCTTGACCTAACGGCTGCTCTGCACCAACCGCCTATCTATGCGTGGCTCGGATCAAACTGAGGCACATGCAGCGGCGACCTGAGTCCCAGCACTGATGGCCCGGGACCACCAACCTTTGCCCGACTCCCCCAACAAGCACCATTCTCACTGCGCTTCAACGGAGGCCACGGCATAGGAAGGCCAAATGCCAGGATCAAGACAAAGGCCCCTCCATGCAGAGGGGAAAAAAGAACAGAAAGGATCGCTGCCGATAGCCCAACTCCGCGTCGGTCATCGTGGCCGATCAGCTGGGCACGTAGCCCCAGCAGGACCGATCGAGACACTTTCATGAGCTCATGTAGAGCCCATGCACCAACCACAACTATCCCGTCAACCATCTCTACAAGGACTACCAGCTCCTCAAGCGCCTGCTAAGGTAGTCTGGCAGGCCAAGGAAAGAAAAAGGCGAAGAAGCAGCAACAGAGAAAGGGGGCACAGCGAGCGAGGATCCAGACGGTTGAAGGCTAAAGTGATCCGACCGGACGCCCACCGATTGAAAGACAACGACGATGAAGTTCTCTCCAAACACTTGGAATAGCTATGTTGTTCTTTTCTTTCCCCAAGTTTTAGTTTTGCCATTGTTTACTTAGCGAACACTCCTACAAAAGCACCCCAACCCGAACACTTTTTGGCTCGGGGCGCTTGGGGGCTCCACTAGGGGGCTCTACTACCCCTCTATTTTGTTTTTACCTTGAGTACTCTTTTTCATATGGAGAAAACTCCTTCCTACCCGAACAGAAGGGCAGTTCATTCTTTTGATTTGCCTTACGTAGCTTTGCCTACGGTTACGATCGGCCGAGCCTTTTTTGACTGATCGCACCTCGCCTTTTCCTACGGTTACGATCGGTCGAGCCTCACGGGCCATGCCCCGGGCTCACAACGTCACAGCCTATGGGACAAACGGGCAGGTATGAGAAAGAAAGAAATAAAAAACAAAATTATGCTAAGGGAAAACTAAGGAACGGAAGGGAACAAGCATCCTCGAATGGAGCAACTCCATCACAAAAACAAAAAGGCGATTGTAGTCTTTAAAACACACACGAACATTTTACACATGGGCTCCCCCACGAGCTTAAACTTTTTATGTTTACTAACTACTTACATTCTACAAGCTATTAAACCAACCCGGTGGTATCTGTTGGTGGCACGGTCGACAAAGGCGTAGGCTGCTCACTCCTCGGTGGCACGACGTTCGGCTCAATCAGAGCCGAGGCAACGTTCCTACCCAAACCAAGCTCTGGGCTATCCGCAGGCTCAGAAGCATCCTCTCCACGCATGCTTCGGGCCATGTCTTCATGGTGAACGTCCATCACCCACTCGGCGGAGACTCACTCTAACACCGACCGCGCGTGCGACAGCAAGCTCACCCCGATTGATTGGATGTCCTCCATGCTCAGACCTTCAGCATACCCACTGTAGATAGCGTTGAAGTCTAGGTTTGGGTGGTGCATCACCATCGAGGTCAGCACCCTCGATGCTCCATAAAATAGCCCGCTCCTGACAAGGTCCTTGACCGCATCCGGGACCTCCACCAGCTAGACAGCGGGCGCGCTGGTACTTGGCGTCGACCCGACGACTTCCAAGACAACGAGCTGGGCAGCGTCGCGAACCTAGCCAAGCTCCCCTTCGAGAGCACATCGCTCTTCATGGGACTTGGCCAGCTCCTTGGCATTCTGGCTGAAGTTTGCCTTGGTCGCCTCCAGGTCTCGCTCCAGCGCCCTCACCTTTTCACCCAGCTTTGGAATAGGGGCGACAAGCTCAGAAACAGGCTAAGGGAAAAATCAACACCATGAGAAAACAAAAAAGGTACACACCAGTGTGAGAGGCCTCAAGGGTAGAGAGATCCCTTGCCTGTTGAGCCACCTACTTGCGCAGCCGGGCACTCACATCCTCCATCCCCATCACCTGGCCCTAGAACGCGAGCACCTCCTGATCCGCCTCCGATCAGGCCCTCTGCTCCGCCCCCAGGGCCTTCTATGCTGACTCCAGGGCAGCACGCTCTAGCTCAAGGGCTGCCAAGGCCTCTTGAAGCGTCGCCTCGGTGTTTGCCAGGGATGTCCACAGCCCCACCTCAGTCTCCTCACGGCGAACCTTCGTCGCCTCAAGCCCTTGCTCGACAGCGATCGCCCGCTCCACCGCACGCTTCCCCTCCGCCTGTGCCACGGCCGCCTAGGCCACCCGGACCTAGGACTCATGGCAAGTGGACTCCACCCGGTGCTCAAGCTTGGTCGTCCGAGCGTGTTTCGTCTGGAGCAAGTATGACTTGCGGGACGACACCTTCCTTATTTCCTATGAAAAATAGGCATGCTAAAAACAACCGATGAAAGATTCAAAGGGCGAGGCTAAGTACCAGAAACTCACCTCTGTGGTGAGCTACAAGTCGACCTCAACCAGCTACCGAGCAAACTGAGCCTGCTTCCGAGCGCTCTCAAGCTTTGCGGACAGCTTGGTGAGTTCAGACACCGCGGCATGCCCTTGCCACCCAAAAATGTCCTAGAGCTGGCGCTCCTAGGAATCCTGGAGGACGAACCTCGCCTTCGACAGGTCCTTAGGGAAGGGCCACTCTAGGTCACCCTTCAACAAACTACCAGAGGGCCCAACCTCCGACTGGACCGCCGCCAGCTCCCGCGGTGACACCGCCAGCTCCCGCGGTGACACCTCTAGCTCCCACAGCGACACCGATGGCTTCACCACAGTATCCACCTCGTCATCAGATGGAAACTCCACCACCTTGTTCACGCAGGACGCCGTCGTGTGTCCTAGCTCCATCCCGACCACACTTCCCTCTGGCACCTTCGGCTCTGACGGTAAGGATAGGTCGTGCAGCCCTCCACCCGACGAGGAAGGGAGCACGCCCTCCCTTGTCTCTTCCACCGTGACAGGCGGAGGAGGGGCCACGAGGGTTACCTCTAACGCAACCCCTGCCATCGGCATCGGGATCGCCGCCAATAGCGTCGCCGTCGCTGTCACGTTATCAGCAGCCGCCCTTGGGGGCACCACCCCTAGAAGGGAAGGCTTCGCCGTCGCCACCCTGCTTCCCCCTTTGCTCGCCGCAACATGCTACAGAGTGGGCCTCCAAACCTCCCACACAAGGGTCGAGGCGATGCTCAACCCCGACATCGCCCGCCTGCTGACAAAAATTGCGGGTAAGCCACACTCCAAAAAAGACTCGACCAGCAAAAATCGAAGAAGCAACAAAAGGAAACATACCGGGTGGCGAGCGACATGACTCGGAAGGCAGACTCCGACGACCTCGGACCTATAGGACGAGGACTGCTCCCAGGCTGCGACCCGCGCCCCCTCACTTCAGATGGGGTCAGAGCCATCCCGACCTGCTCCTGCCTGGCCTACGGGTCGCTGCGACCTCTGGCTCAGGACTCCCCGACCGGAGCAGCGGGCGTGGCATCCTCTGATTGCAAGTCGCCTGTCGACCAGGCGCCAGTCTGCCCCTCAGACCACCTAGACTGCTCGACCGCACCCATGGTAGGCGGGTCCTCTGGCTGCAGGTCCGGCATTGGTATCGGCCCCGTCACCGCACGAGCGTTGGTCCGCTCCTCGGACAGCATGGCTCCCTCAGCCGTGTCCGCCACAGGCGACAACGGGATCAGCGACACCGCTGAGAGGCGCGGTGACCGTGTTCTCTTAGCCGCTCGCTCGCCCATGGCATCCGCGCTAGCCCCACGCTTCCTCGATGTAGGAACCTCCACGCGCCGTGCGGCCTCCTGCTCCTCACCAGCGGATGTCACCAAAGGGTCGCGACACACTGCCGAGGTCACAATGACCTCCCGACTCTCCTCCTCGTTAGAGAAGACCATGTCGTCCAAATCCATAGGATCATCCGACGTGAGTTCCGACTCGACGTCGCTCCTACGTTCCCCGGCCCTCACGCGTGGGGCGACCTCCTTCTTCTTGTCTTCCTTCTACTAAACCTCCTTGGTTCTTTTCTTCTTTTGGGCATTCGCCGCCTCCTTCTAGGCGGCCTGTCAGGCCTGGCCTGCCGGTCCCTTAGGGAGGTGTGGCCAAGACTTGTACCTCCTGAGCCCCTACGGAATGATTGAACCAAAATCAAAGAAAAAGGAAAGGAGCAGAGAAAGAGCACGAACAAAATAAAGAGCATACCAGTGTGGGCATGATCGAGGCATTGAACGGTATGGGCTTTCCCTCAACCGTCTCTCTGAGCCTCAGCTACAGCACTCGACCGATGTGGCTCTAGATCTCGTTGTCCGATAGATCCTTCGATGACGCACGGTCTAGGTCTGACCGGCCGCCATACGTCCACATTGGGTGCGTCCTCTCCGCCAATGGCGCAACCTGGTGGCGATAAAGGGTGTGGAACACCCACACCCCGTCGAGACTGCCCCTTATGAGCTTCCAGAGCTCCTCCTCGATGGCCTCCACCTTGTGCCTCTCCATGTGGGCGCAGCCCCATGACCAACTCTTCTGCTTCACCGGCCTCTCTCTGGTAAATGCTAGAAACGGTGCCCCCGCCAGATTCCTGATATAGGACCACTCCCCATGCCATCCCCGGTTGGAGTCACATGGGGTGTATGCGAGATACAAGCCTCCCACATGCGGCTTCCTCTACAGGGCGAAGCCTCCAACCGGTGCGATCTTAGCCGAACTCCAATCCGCCATAGCTCTCCCGGAGAAGAAAAGCCAGAAGAGATCCATGTGCGGCTCCATCTCGAGGAAAGCCTCACAGATGGTGACGAAACCAGCAATGTGCAGCACCCCCATCGGATTGAGGTGCTGCAGCTCCAGACCCCACTCGTTGAGGAGCCCACACAGGAACCAGTACGTGGGGTATCCTAATCTGCGCTCATGGAAGGGAAGGAAAGAAACCACCTCATTGGGACGAGGTTGCGGGAACTCCTCCCCTCTAAGGACCCTCCAGTGTGCCACCTCCTGTGGTGGCAGAAAACCCTTCTTGACGAAAGCCTCCAGCACTGACTTCCTCACGTTGGATGACCTCCAGTCCAACATCTTCGCTCCGGATCACAAGAAGATCAGTGAGTTCCTCTCTTTTCCCTCTCTCTGTCCCCCTTCTTTCCTAGAAACCTTCGTGGCTCTTAGGAATGCTCACGGCAAAAAGGAAGAGAGAAGGCGGTGGTAGATGAAGAACAGGCAAAAGAGCGGAACAAAAACCCTCTCCCTGCTCCTACTTAAAGAAAAGGGAATAGAGGTTAAAGAACAACGCGCCGATCGGGGAAGGCAGAACGGCGGAGTGAGATTTTCTCTCTTTTTCCATTTAATGCAGATGAGACGTTCCCTGCACCGATGAGACGCGCCCTGCTCGATGGAATGACTCCTGATCAGACGGGACGTGGCCTGGCTGTGGCCCACTGCTACCACACGACGGGCGTAGGAACCGAAGCGCCACCGCACGTGGGTGGCTTCCCGCTTCCCCAGGCCAGGCCTAGGGAGACCAAAAGACAATCTCCGCCAGGAGACCAACCGATCCCCCGAGTCGATTGAATCGCTTAGGATAAACCCTGAGACATGGGTAGGAAGCGAAGGGACGCCCCACGTGGGCCATACCGACTCCATCACGAACGACGAGCTCGGGTCCTAGTCGGACGTTTCTGACTGAAGCTCTCTGAGTCCCGTCATTCCAGTCGTTAAGGTAAACATTACCAAAACCCCCTCTATTTCTTTATAAATCATTCATACATCCATATGCGCGTTCATTTCATACACCCACGCCTCCCAGACGATTCGGGCCCTGAACCGCCTAGGGGATCGGGATCTAAGCATTGCACGTGCAGCGAAATGCATCAAAACGCTTCGTGTTGCATCATGAAGCGGCAGTTGCCTCATTAGACATGGGCAACCAATAGAGCCAGGGGAGAAAAACATAGATGGGCACTATGCGGCCCTAGCTCGGTCCGGCAGACCAAGTCATCTCAACCTTCTCGTTCGATCCTAAACCTCTCGCCAGACCCACAGAATCTCCATCGATGGGGAGGCTGTTAGGCCACCTGGGTCAGTCTCTGGAATGACCTAGGCATCTGTCGGGTTGCAGGTAAAGGAGTTGTGGAATGTCACAAGAGGGCTATGCTGACCCCATCATGAAGGACGGACCTAGATTCCACTCGATCACACCCGTTAGCGAACTCACTGAGCTAGTCTTCGAGCCCGAGCGATCGGGACAGGCGACGAAACTCAGCCCCTCCGGTTGTGAGGAACCGAGGATGGGGTAACACACAATACTCACATCGACCCCCATGAAGGCCCGATAGGGCTCGAGGGCTCAAGAAAAACACTAAGGACAGTGACCTTGAACTCGCCAGATCTACGACTCCGACTCACCTGATCCCGCAGCGCGCACCGATGCTAGGATCCACGAGCATCGCCTCGTCCAATCTTTAACCAACTAACTATGCTTCGGCTTCAAAACGGCTTCAGACGACTTCACCACGCTCCAAATAACCCTAGGACCGCGACTCCTAAACTCATGTAATGGCTTCAGACGGCTTCACTATGCTCTAAATAACCCTAGGACCGTGACTCCTAAACTAGCATAATGGCTTCAGACGGCTTCACTGCACTCCAAATAACCCTAGGACCGCGACTCCTAAACTCGCGTAACGGCTTCACTACGCTCCAAATAACCCTGGGACCGTGACTCCTAAACTCACGTAACTGCTTTAGACAGCTTCACTACGCTCAAATAAAACCTAAGATCGTGACTCCTAAACTCGTGTAACGGCTTCACTTCCGACAACGCTCTCAGGATCCACGAGCTCTGGCTTGTCCAAATCCTGAACTAACTGATATGAACCCGCTAGGGTGAATCCTGATCTTTCGATGAGAGAAGGTGGATAACTCGATTTGGGGATGGAGATGACGTTCACGGCCCGACTACAACCATCCAAGCCTTAGCAACCGATACACCATCTCCAACAGCCATCGCGATCTTGTGGAACACGATCAACCAAACCACTAGGGTAATTCCTGCAAGCAATCGAGGAACAAGCAAGAACAAGTAGAACAAGCAACTCAATTGCAAATATGGAGATGAAAACCAATCTGAAATATCAAAGTTGGGGTTCTGAATCGAGTAGAACGGATGGTCTAGTCGACACACGCGTCTACAAGGAAGTAGCAATGGCTAAACTTTCAACAAAACAAAACCCAATCTGTTTGTGGCTGCTCTAATCCTTATTAATACCTAGGGGAACGACTAGGGGGTGTTGGGGTCATTCTCTAACCCTAGGATGCGTCCCTAATGGACCCAACTTGATACATGGACCATCGGCCCAAAATAGGGTGACGCAGCACCAAAGGCAGAAAAGGTCCTGGCGTTGAAATGATGACTGCGGAAGCATCAGATAAGATATAGCCATGAGCCCAGATCCGTTGGAAAATAGACTTGATAAGCTTTCCAAAAAGTGCTAGAACGTCCCAATCGGAGTCCGTATGAAGTCGTGGCGACCATCGCAATTTGGGACTATTTTGCAGTCCGAATTCAACTTCCAAAATGTGTTGGACTTGGACTCTTTCTGTCCTTGGAACCAAAGTGACGTGGTGGCCTAGCAGAGGACGTTAGGAATACTTCGATTTGGTCCCCAATCAACTTCATTAACCTTCCATGCTTTCCATATGCAATCAAGCCTTCCCTTGATCCATGTAAGTAATTCTGAAAATGAGAATGAACACATTTTATGGTGGAGCACCAATTCATCAAATGCATCAATGATAAGCCTCATATAGAATGGTTGCACCTTTGGTATAGAAGTGGTTGGCATGGTCATATTTGAGCCAATGATGCCCTCATCATTCTCCCCTTCTTGATAGCAAACCGTCCTCGGTTTGACCTTTGTTGGAAGATGTGTTGTAGGTAAAAGTGAACAGTGCTCCCCTTCTTGATATTTATCCTGTTGCATATGGGAAAAACTAGGAAAACTTTGCAAGACATCATTAGTATTAGTGCAGCCCTCAATTTGATCATGGTGTTGTGGCCCAAAAGGATATTTCAGATTAGAGCAAATATAAACTTTATGCACTAAATATTCTCTTTTGCTGTCATATTTGCCAATTGCATGAAGCAAACAATGATTAAAACTTGGCAAACCAGAATCAAATTTAAGTTTCTCTTTTAGACAATTTAGATTACACAGAATATCAAATTCAATATAACCCAAAGTATTTAAAGAGGACAACAAATTCAGTTCATCTTGTGCACATGTAATAGGATGAAAAAGCTTATCTTCAGCACATTTGTATGATTCCAAACCAAAAGTATCACACTTATTCGCTACTTGTGGCATAGGAGTAAAAGAATCATCAGCACACAACTCCTCTTTATCACAAGGAACAGCGAGTAATTCATTTTGTGACAAAGGAAAATCAGTAGTGGGTTCCACTATTTGTTGCTCTTCATTAGCATGCAGAGTGGATAAATTTTGGACATTATGGGTCACATCATTCTGGCAAGTATTCACAGATAATAGAATCTCTTTTCAGCATTGAGAGCAAGACAAAACAATTGACCAATATGGCAATATGATTTGCTAATTAACAAGGTTTGAATTTCAGAATTGAGCCCTCTCATGAACCTACTCATAACATCTTCCATGCATTCATCCAATCCACCAAACATGATACAAATCTTAAAATCATGATAGTATTGTTTCACAGTCTTACTACCCTGCTTCAAGTTGTCTAATTTTGCAAGCAAATAATCAACATAATATGCAGGAATGAATGCATCTCTAAAAAGAATTTTGAAGTCTTCCCAAGATTCTAGAACTTTCTTGTGCCTACGAATGTGTTTCCATTCTAGCAAAGCAAATTCAGTCAAAACATTGGAGGCAATACAAATCTTTTGTTTCTCGAACAGGTCATGCTCATCAAATTCATTGTCTACTTTTAACTCCCAATCAATGTAAGCTTGAGGATCAAACTTACCATCATATAACGGCAAGTGTTGAATGACATCCTGAATATGAGGGTCTAGTTTCAATAGCTCAAAAATCTCCATATCACCTGCCATGATTAGTAGAAAACAAGAAACATAAAAATAATATGTATCCTCCTATCAACTACTAGGATGTGTTGGTTGTAATTCTCTCAAACTCAACTTGTTAAAACAAGCCCTTACAAGTTCTTACCAAGCCAAACAGGAGGTGACGGCAACCAACAAGTCTATAACCGTGGAGCGAAGTGTATCGGTGCCGCAGCAACAAAAACCTCTCAAGCTGTAGTCGAATATGTGGAGCTGTAGGTGGGCTAAAGAAAGGAAGTACTAGAACCATGTTAGTTGCAAGCAAATTGAACAAACGCTCAATGACGTTATTATGCTGGTCCTAGGCTAGTACGTGCTAGAGACGCGAGCCTGGACACAAACAAAGTCACTGAGCTGCAGCAAAGAAGGATCATAAGGACAGGAATAACAACAAAAGAAAACCCTTCTCTTCTTCTTTCTCTTTCTTTTCTTTCTTTCTTTCTATCTTTCTTTTCTTTCTTTCTTTTCTTTCTTTCTTCTATCTTTTTTCTGTTTTTTTTTTCAACTAGCACAAAACTGAAATTTTTGCAACAAGAATTAACAAGCTACTTACAACAATTAAATGTTTCCTTGGGAAGGGTGATTCAGTAGCAAAGTCAAACAAGTGGTTGTTTTGCAAAACCAGCAGACGCGCAAATCTCCAGGGCAATTGCGAAGCGTTCAGAATGAATTTCGGAGCAAGCTTTGATCCGTTGGAAAGAGGACAAGTTAAGGTTTCCAGATTGTATTTAAACTCCCTATTCAGACTCCTGACAAAGGAAATATGGTGCTTTTCTTTTCAGGATAAAACAGGACTCCGAATCAAATTCTATCTTGATCTTGTTGGATTTCCTTTTTGTAGATGGAAATATGGACGTGGATGAAACCTCCAAGGACGTGACTAGGATAATGGTGGTAAACAAAACAAAAGAATTTGGAAATCCACTTGGATTCGTTGAGAGAAACAAATAAACTCAAATCTGCTATGGTGACAGAAACGTGACTAGAACTCGAAACTCTAAACGACTAAACGCTAAGACCAGCAACTTAACATGACGATGCACCCATCAATTCAATAAGCCCTAACTAAGCAATAATAGTATTAAGCACAAAGGGTTTTTGGGATTATGGAGAACTAATCTACTAATTTTGTTTTGGCTTTTTCTGGACTATAGGAGATTAAAACAACAAAGAACTGGAAGTCTCTCACCGATCAACCTTGCTCTGATTACCAACTGATATGAACCCGCTAGGGTGAATCCTGATCTTTCGATGAGAGAAGGTGGATAACTCGATTTGGGGATGGAGATGACGTTCACGGCCCGACTACAACCATCCAAGCCTTAGCAACCAATACACCACCTCCAACAGCCGTCGCGATCTTGTGGAACACGATCAACCAAACCACTAGGGTAATTCCTGCAAGCAATCGAGGAACAAGCAAGAACAAGTAGAACAAGCAACTCAATTGCAAATATGGAGATGAAAACCAATCTGAAATATCAAAGTTGGGGTTCTGAATCGAGTAGAACGGATGATCTAGTCGACACACGCGTCTACAAGGAAGTAGCAATGGCTAAACTTTCAACAAAACAAAACCCAATCTGTTTATGGCGGCTCTAATCCTTATTAATACCTAGGGGAACGACCAGGGGGTGTTGGGGTCGTTCTCCAACCCTAGGATGCATCCCTAATGGACCCAACTTGATACATGGACCATCGGCCCAAAATAGGGTGACGCAGCACCAAAGGCAGAAAAGGTCCTGGCGTTGAAATGACGACTGCGGAAGCATCAGATAAGATATAGCCATGAGCCCAGATCCGTTGGAAAATAAACTTGATAAGCTTTCCAAAAAGTGCTAGAACGTCCCAATCGGAGTCCGTATGAAGTCATGGCGACCGTCGCAATTTGGGACTATTTTGCAGTCCGAATTCAACTTCCAAAACGTGTTGGACTTGGACTCTTTCTGTCCTTGGAACCAAAGTGACGTGGTGGCCTAGCAGAGGACGTTAGGAATACTTGGATTTGGTCCCCAATCAACTTCATTAACCTTCCATGCTTTCCATATGCAATCAAGCCTTCCCTTGATCCATGTAAGTAATTCTGAAAACGAGAATGAACACATTTTATGGTGGAGCACCAATTCATCAAATGCATCAATGATAAGCCTCATATAGAATGGTTGCACCTTTGGTATAGAAGTGGTTGGCATGGTCATATTTGAGCCAATGATGTCCTCATCACTAACTAAACAAACTCCCTCGGCCCACGGCACGCATCGACGCCTGGGTCCGTTCGCGGCTCCAACTCACTTGATCCCATGGCACGCATCGACGCCAAAGATCAGTGAGCTCTGACACGTCCGAACCAAACTATCACCATCCGTGGCGCGCACCAACGCCAGTGTTTTCTCTAAACTAACCTTCTCACCCGATCCACGGCGCGCACCGACGCTGGAATCAGTAAGTTCTATCTCATCCACGCCTAAAAATCCCCTCGGCTGCACAACGACACCGCGGTTAAATGAAATTCTATCTCAAACAAAACACCCGCTGAAACAACACCCCCCAGACAGTTCTGCCCGAACCGCCCGAGGGCTCGGGGGCTACACCCACGGGTGCGCTCGCGCGCACCCGCCGACACAACAGAAAAACCTTCCCTGCTGACAACACAGAAAACACCCTAGCCGGTTCTACCCGAACCGCCCGGGGGCTCGGGGGCTACACCCGCGGGTGCGCTCGCATGCACCCACCGGCAGGACAAAAATCCCCCGGACGATTCTGCTCAAATCACCCGGGGGCTCGGGGGCTCCTGTCGGGTTCATAAACCCGGGGTCCCTCGAGAACCGGCTTCTATGCCAGGGCTCAGCCCAGAAAAATAGCATATAGTTCATGGGCCGGCCCAAGAGCCTAAAACACGACGGGCCAGAGGGACAGTCAGATCGCCGACCGGAAGGTCTACCCAAAAACAAGCGCTCTCTCATCAACCTCTCCGGCCCACCTCTCTGACCGGAGCATTCGCTTTGGGCACCAGCCGCCCCCGGGCGGTCTCTCCGATCGGAAAGGCCTGGCCCAAAACGCCGCTTCCTACTCCAACCCCGCGTCTCCGACCGGGGACCCTGTAGGAAGCCTGCTTACCACTCTTCTCCGACTGGCGTGGCTAGGGCCGACTAGGGCCATCCGACCGGGGACACCCACTCGGGAGGGACCAAGGGCAACGGAGAAGGCAATGCACAAAGTCAAACCACGATACTGGGACCATACCCTGTACGCCTGTGGGAACAGTGCTCCTCAACTGCCCTGACACAAACAGTATTGTAGGCGTTGAGATTTGTGTCTACAGTATTGTAGGCGCCATTGGGCTCCCATACGGCAAAAAGCCCCCCACATGCCTCTGGGCATCGATAGTGGGCGCCAGGGTTTGCCATACCTGGTACAAAGGGTAGGGCTCCTCACATACCAATATTATTTTGCAAGTACCGACATCCACCCTTCCTGAAGAAGCCAATGCAACCTCCCATGTGCACCTGACATTCTACAGTGACATCAACAGTATTGTGGGCGCCTACCATCATCGCTACCCTGGTCGGCGTGGGCAACAAGGCTTAGAAACATTCGTACTCTCTCCCTCTCACCTATAAAGCCATTCCCTTTATCTATAAAAAGGGGATGTGCTCCCTCCAACGAAGGAGGCCTACTTCTTCAAGTTCAGACTCACTAGATCGATAGCTCGCAAACCCCTCAAGCACACGCTTGAACACCTAGCTCATAGCGGAGTTCCGGTCGCCCTCGGCCCTTCCGGTTGGACCCGACCGGGCCTCTCGTACACCCCTCCTTTCTCCTTCTCGTTTGTAACCCCACTACAGACTTCGAGCACCTGGGCTCAGGAATAAAGTCACCGACCGACCCACACTGGACGTAGGGCACGTTGCCTGAACCAGTATAAATCCTGTGTCATTGAGTGCTAGGCCACCTCCGATCACAACGTACAGTAAAACTACAAATATTCACTAGTGGGTCACTTTCTGTACCGACACTACAATTCAACGTTTATACATCCAAACAGGAATTGGAATTGGTTGATTCTAGTTATCAACTACTTGCACATCCAAACAATAGCAATGGTATTTGAGGCCATTTCCAATTCCTCTCAGCTTTGGTATTCTGGGCCAATTCAATTTCTCAGTCTGAATATCTACATCCAAACAGAGCCTTAGTATGTGCACAAAAGACAAAATTCTAGAAATTTTGTCTTCTACTAGACATGCACTTGAAATTTATTATTTTCGTATGAATTTTTTAAAATGATTTTGCATCTCAAATATTAAGTATGGGTATATGGGTGAACTATAGATGTGCCAAGTTTCAAAAAAAAATTGAGTCATGGAAATGCATTTTTTTAATTTGTTTCCATCTTTTCACCACTTATTTTCCTTGTATGATGGTCCTTTGGTTGTGACTGCGAAAATACTTATGCATGACTTGAGTAAACTGATTTTTCATCATTTTAAATTAGTTTTGCAAAACTACCTGTATGTTACTAAAATTATTAAAAAATTGCAGTTGTAAGATTTCATTCACATACACCTTGACACGCACGTGAACGATAAATGGCCTATGAATTATGAAACCTGGTGACGAATGCCTGAGAAAATATGGAAATTTAAAATGTACTCCATATTCAAAATTAAATTTTGTATGGCATGGATTTTAATCGCTGATATGTTTAAAAATGAATGCAATTGCATAGGAACGATCAAGGATCGCTAGAAACTAAACACCAACTCACACAAGCACTGCTAAGTCATTGTTTTTTTAAAAAAAAAAATGAAAATAGTTTCGACCTCTGCGACTGCAAACACTTAAGTTCATACATGGTTTTTAGCTTACTAGAAAGTAGAAAGAAAGCGCGCTTCGCGGCGCCCTACCAGGACTTTCTTTCTATAAGCCAGATGGTGAAGCAGTGCTATAAAGTACATATGAAGGAACTCAGAGTCAGTTAGTATCAATAACACTAATTACAGGTTCTTGCAATCCATAGAGATCTATTCATAGATCACATGCAAGACCAGAATTCATTACTGTTAACAGTTATTTGTCTGTTGTTAGGAATCTGGTCCAAATTTCCATACGAAACACTAAAACAATCCATGATGTGCTAATATGAAACAGGAAGCATACAGTTCACAACATGCAGCTATGCTGCTCACCCAGATATCCAGATCATACATAAACAAAAAGGTAGCCCAGTCAGTTCACACTTGGTGGATTTCGTCACAGACAAGCGAAGCAATGGAGTGACGAATCCAGTCATTCAGTGGAAGCCTCAATAGAAGAAACTATTAGCTGATCGGAATAGTATATAGAGAAGTATCATGAGATTTTAAAACTCATCGAGGACAGTATAGCTGACAATTCTAGTCCAAGAAGACTCATGCATTCTATCCGAACTGGTTCTATGCCAAGATCCTTTCTAGTCCCAACTAAACGCTAATCTAACTCAAGAATACTCCAGTTTGCTGATTGATTTATCAAAACCGGCATGGGTACATCCTCCTGTGTGACATCAGGAACGTAAGAACCTGCATGAAGAGAGAAGAAACAGACCAGGTGATCTCCATTCTCCACGGCAAGGTTCCGTATCCTGCAGGTCATGTTCTCCAACAGCCTGTGGGGTTGGGGATTACTGGGTTGCGCCCATTACCTTGGTGTGATGGGAGCTGACAATGGCGAAGTGGTCTTGGATGGCTCAACTGCGGTGCAGGAGTGACATGACAATAAAGGTGCTACACACTAATATTATGGTTTTATAAGTTGTAACTCTTCAGTTCAGACAAGACACCAGGAAGGACACAGCTAATGAATCCTGCAATTCTATTGTTTGAACTTCAGCACATAATCTTTAGCCACAGTCTCTAAATAGGAGGCGTTGAGAACCAAGAAATTCTTGGAGCTATCGTTTTTCTCTAGCATTAATATAATTCATTGGTGTTAAGAAAAAACTCTTGGGGGAAGGTTGGCTAGAGATTTCTTGGAAAAATACCAGCCCCCTTCGGTCCATAATGAGATGGGGACTAATTCTAATTTTATTAGACTCTAGACACATTTGTGCATGCTAACTCAATTCTGGACCGATCAAAACGGCAATAAAAAATCATGTAAGAAAGAAAAGATACACAGATCACACGCTACAGGCCGAGTTACCATTAAAAATTGACTATTAGAACCGTTCAGTTCTTGGCAATCAATTAAAAAGCAAGCCATTCAGGTATGTCAAGCTTTGAACGCAGGGGCCTTTGAAAATAATGGCATCACAGATGGACCGAAGAAAAAACAATGTTGTATTTAGGCACCTGAATGTTTATACATCATCTATCTATTTTCTTCTTAACAATGAAATATAGAGGGCATTATTTAGTTGTCATGTAATCACTAATCAAATCTTGCTTCTAAACTTGGAGCACACACCACCTGCGTAGAAGTACAAAAGTAAATAAAAAATCAATAGCTAGATGTCATGTAATCACTAATCAAATCTTGCAAAGTGGTAAAACACACAGAACATTCTGATTGGAAAGACATTTTTACATGCCTCAAAGTTATGCAACCATAACCATATAAGCTTAGCATCGTTTGTGAACCAAGCTTTAGGATCACACTCCGTAGCAATAACCTATCAAGATTAGCACAAAAAGGGATCACAAACATTACATGAGGGTCTCACAAAGAAACAATATCAGTCCCACCCATGTTGTATAATAAAAACTAAAAAGATCACCAAAACACTAATATGGTCATCCAAATGCAAGAATTTAGGCATCCATCGCTATTCTAGTAAAGTAGCAGATGAATTACTATTTTGTAGCTATGGTGACAGGGCCTCTACCAAATTACTAATATTAATGTTATCTCAAATAACTATGATTAGCCTCCTTGAGAATCGCAATGACATTTGGTAGGGCATGGAACTTATACAGCCACTTGATCTAGGATATATTAAGTGCACATTTTCACATTTACCGACAATAATAATATGAAGACACTAAGTTATGAAATCAAGCTTGTTAAGAGCGTCGAGGTCATAGGTAACTCGACCGTGGCTATGGAGTTCGTAGCCCCGATCGCTAGGGTTGGGGAGAGGTTTTACCCCTCGGCGCCCTATTTTGGAGAAGAGGGAGATTAGGGAATGGAGATAACTGATATTGCTTAAGAGTCTTATCACATGACGATAGCAAGTAAATAGGACCTTCCCTCTAACAACCCTAGAAGGAAACAACTAAAATTAAGGCCTAGATAAGCCACCCTAACAAACTGGGCGCGTAGGCGTGGTGACTGCGCGCACTACAACGGTACTAGCACGTCCCTGGCGCGGGTCCGACGCATGTAGTGGCGGCCCCACATGACATCTCTCCCCCTCGGTGAGCAGCTCGTCCTCGAGCTGGAAGGATCGATGAAGCTGTCGACGTCCTCCCAACTTGCCAACGACATGGGCTCGACCTTCCACTGGATGAGGACCTTGCGGACGTCGCGGGCAAGGCGGGCACGGATGACGTGTTCTAGTTCCAGGACAACGGAGCCGTTGTGGATGACCGGCAAAGGCGGTGGCATGTCGGCGGGTGCCGATGAACTTTTTGAGGAGGCCCACATGGAAGACTCGTGGAGATGGTCACGGACTGGCAGGGTAAGGCGCACGATGACGTTGTTGATCAGCTTAGTGATGCGATACGGGCCGTAGAAGCAGGGCTTGAGCTTTCCTTTGGTCACGGTGGGCAAGGAGGCAGGGGCGCGATGGTGGAGATGCAGCCAGACCCACCCGCCGACGGTGTAGGTGATGACACAGTAAAGTTTGTCATAGTGGCGCTTCTACACTGCTTGCACTTGGTCCAGTGATAGCGAACGTCTGCCAGAAACTCACCCCTGTTTGCCATGTTCTCGGCCACTGCAGCGACCCACGTTTGGCCAGGCTCATAGGAGCTAATAGACAGAGGATCATGCCCGTAGACCATCCAAAACAGAGTGTCCAGGAGCAAGGACTGGTAGGTGGTGTTGTAGATGTACTCGACCCAAGGAAGCCACTGGAGACACCGTCGAGGCCGGTCGCTGGTGAAACAGAGCAAGTACATGACGATGACGTGGTTGGTCACCCCCCTCTAGCCACCGAACTGGGGATGGAACGCCGTCGTCATGTGCAGCTTGGCGCCCATGAAGCGCATGAGCTCCCGCCAAAAGGAGGAGGTGAAGACAAGGTTGCGGATGAAGACCATGGACTGGGGCGCGCGCCATGTAGATGGACCACATCGGTGAAGAATGCCAATGCCACTGATTCTGTCGTGTATGGATGAGACAACGAAATGATGTGGCAATACTTACTGAAGTGGTCCACCACCGTCAAGATCACTGATTTGCCCCCAACACGAGGTAGGGCTTTGATGAAGTCGAGGCCTATGTCAGCCCACATCGACGTCGGTGCTGACGGCGGCATGAGCAGTGGCTGGAGTCATATGCCACCATGTGTCGATGATGGACCACGGCGTGGCACACTGGCCCACAGTGATCTCATCCCACGAAGGGCCACCAGTGCTGGATCCATGGCTTGTGCTTGGTGGAGGCACTCGATGAAGTTGAAGCGGGGACCTGAGATGGCGAGAAGAGCGCCATCGTCCGTGTCCCTCCAGGAGAGGGCAACAATGACGGTGTTCATGGCGCTAGGCTTGTATATCGACCACAAAGTCAACCCCTAGTAGCATGCCCACCATATGATGTTGCAGGATCGTACCCAAGCGAGGACGAAGGGTTGGGCGAAGTCGGGGAGGACCATCACTGGTGCCGTCATGATCGTTGTGGCAGAACCGCCCAAATTATATGGCCCACATGTGTCTGACATTGTCTCACAGACTTCTGACTGTAGCACATGTAAGCCACACAATCCCGGTAGTCTATCGGGCATCCTCGGGAAACCCAAATCATCCACTTTTTCTTTCCGAGCAGGATACATTACAGAAAGCATTGCAGTGTTACAACAGTTTATACAATTACATCAGAATAAATGGCGGAAGACTTACAAACTATAATTTTACAAATCATTCATTGAGTTATTACAATTCATAAATTTTTAGCCAATGAGGTAGTATGGTAGCATGGCATGTGTCACTTTGGTAACACACAAGAGAGATTCACTCTGCCCAAGGGTGCACAACAAACTTCTCTACTACTGGTTCTCCTCCTGCAACAAAGGGTTAATAAACCCTGAGTACAAAGGTACTCAAGACTTAACCGACGAAAAGGAAAGACTCCAAGGATATGCAGGCCTAAGGGAATCAAGGTAAGTCTGTAGCAAGAATCAAGATTAATTTTTGCAGAAAAGCTTACTAATGATTGATCCTTACTTTCAATGTTTTAGCTCAAGTTAAATCATTACCAGTTTTTAGTTTGCACCTGATCTAAAGCAACCACTTCTTTAATCATCACATCTCGTGATCATCAGTACCACTATTTCATTTAATAACTACAATGTAGGGTAGAAGATTGAGTCTTCTTCTCCGAGAAGCAACGGCAATTCGAATCGATTAGGGCTAGCAGGGGTTTCCTCACCACACGACATATGCAAGTCCTTGACCTACATATATCAACCTTCACTCGGATCCTCCAAAACGTGAATGGGTTCGTGCCACCTAAGAATACAGTACTCCACCACCGTACGGCATCCTAGATATTTCCGTAGGGTGGGTACACGCTACTGTCGTCATCTCTCCACTCTCAGTGCGCGGTTGTCCTTTCTCGTAATAGAATAGCCGATGTGTTAGGCTTACCGGAGTATATGGCCAGTACTACAAAGTCTCAAACATAAGCAATCCTACAACAAACAGTCCTCAATCGACACAGGCGGGGCACTACGTCAAGACTCAATTCTTGACGCAAGCAAAGAGTCCGCCTAGTCTCAAATTAAATTCATGATCATTATTATATCACAGGGCATTCCCTGGGCAAGAACATTTGGAACCAACTTGTTGCTCAACTCTTATATACTAAGCATGGCTAAGCATCACTAACCTACTATTATAAACAGGGTGACAAGGGTGGGTATAGAAATATCAAGGCAGGCATGCAGCAGTTGGTATTCAAATAACTCCTATTTTACTTAAGTGCATCAAGCATAAGACTTAAGTGAATAACGTTTATAAAACACAAGGGAAGGGGTTATGCTTCAGGGCTTGCCTTTGGTGTTGGGGTTGTCAGGCACTTCAGAAAACCATAGATAAGATAACCAATTGCATTGATAAGAAATCCACTTCTAGGACTTGCTCAACAACGGGATTTCACTCTCGATCACTAAACATAAGTGAATATGCATACTTTAGAATGATGATGTACTTAACATGGATTATGATGACCAAGCATTTAAGTACAACTTTCCTTCACGGTACAAATGAAGTTAACTAACAAAAGCACTTTTAGTTATTAACATTGTCAAGTTGATTATGAGCACAACCAATATGTAATTAATTTGCCAAGGAACATCAGAGGTGTTTGTGTCCCAAGGTCTACAATCAATCTGAATCACATTCAAGTCATTTTATGATTTATCCTAATTATTTTAGCATTTATTAATTAATTGATTAAAGGCATGTAATTAAGTGGATAATTAAAATTTATCAAAACAGCACCAAACTTTTTATGGAGGTAGGTTATTGCACATAACATTTACACAAAAAGTTTCATGATTGAAAGATGTTTATTTTAGCCTATAAAAATCATGGAAGGTGCATTTATTTAATTAAAAGAGGTAAATTTTAAGCATGCAAAATCTATTGATTTTCATCATTTCATATTTTTTCCTAGATAGAGCACATCATGAAGAGGCCACACAAAAAAATTCATGATTTTATCACATTCCTATATTTTTCTATGAAATAAACAAGAATCAGATCAATTTAATCATTTTTAGAAAACAAAAAAACTGCGGGAAAACATTTTTCACCCGAACCCCCCCATACCCACTGTCGCTGACAGAGGGCCCTGGTCAACTCCAGCGGTCGGGTTCTCGCTGCCAGCAAGGCCTCCGGCAACACGGCTAGCACCTACGTGCTCAGGAGGACGTCGTGCATTGATCTACAGTGCTAAACGAACAACTTGGGTTACGACGCGAGCTCCACGCCGGCCATGGCGGCCACGGCGAAGCACCAGTAACACGGCGGCCATGGTGAGGTGGTAGAAGTAAAACAAAGGTAATCGATAGCCTTAGGAGCTCACCATGGACAAGTTCGACCACTCGGTTGAGGCGGAGACACGATGGAGAAAGCTGCTAGTGTCGAGGGTGGACGTGGCGGCACAGACATGACAGCGAGGCAACGTTCTGGTGAAACCTATAGGAGAATCAATCAACGGTCATGCAGGTGAGCACCACAGTCTCACGGCGATCACAAAATGGTAGCTGTTTGAGCGAGAGGCTCACCGGAGTGGCCAACTTTGGTGGTGCGAGATGAGGCAAGCGGGTCTGAGAGGAGTGCAAGGACGTGACGAGGCTATGCGCGCGAGCAATTGCGCTGAGGTGGAGCGAGCATGGTGAATTCGTGCCGGCAGGGAGAGATGCTCGACGACGACGATGAGAATCGAGAGGAAGAAAAACAACGACTGGCTTGGTGGTATAAGGCAAGGGCGTGGCAAGAGCGATCAACAACAGCTGCTTGGTCACCTCCACGCAAGTAGCTGCGTGCCATGGATGAGAAGCCGCGCGAAGGAATGCGACGGGTGGTGGTGAGCAGGCACACTGCTGCCGGATTCAATGTTCACCGACTGAAACCCTCCCCTTCTCCTCCTTTCTCTTGATTCCAAACAGAAACATGAAGATCTACCTTAATAGAACTTGTTCATCTTGATATAGGCTTCATCTTTGCTTTAAGAAACAAGCACTAAATCTTACTGGATTGAGAGATACAAGATGAGGAACAAGAGTACTTTGAAACTGACTTTGGAAATTCAGTTAGGGTTTGCAAAATTGATTTGGTTAGCTAACTTAGGGAATTAATTAGTGATTAATTAATTAACAAACATATCAACCAATACCACCATTGGTTAGCACAAACTTTGTACCAATCAATGATACAATGTTGAAGCAAGTTTATTTGAGAAGTTCATTTTAATAAATTCCCTAAAATGGAACTTAAATGTTGAAATCCACAACTTAGCCAAAAATGGTTGTGTTGAAATCACATTTTGAATTCACATTTGGAGCTCAAATTTTAGAGGTTTGGACTTGAATTCATACCCTACTCTTGACCCTAGTGTAAAGTACAAACTTTACACCTCAAAGTTTATTAGGGCATATTTTCAAGTATTTTAGTGAAATTCAAAAATAAGAGGTCACAAAGTACCTCAAAATGATTTTTGGTTCTTGCACATTACATCACACCAATGCATTGCATAACCTAAAAATAATCTTGATTTTAGTAAATGCAAAGCATGGTTAGCTACCATGGATACTTTCTATGCATGATGATGACATGGCCAAGTTTTAGTGATGCTTAACACCCGGGGTGTTACAATCGTTGTCTTCAATGCCTCAAAGGCTTCGGTGGCAGCGTCGGTCCACACGAAACCATCCTTATGTAGGACCATCAGGAGCGGTGAAAGCCCTAGTTTGGTTTTGGATAATTAATGAAACCTAGCACTAACCTTTGTCATGAGTTGTGATATGAGCAAGGTTGGTGCAATCCAAGTAAGGAGCATGGTGGCACTCAAATGGTGATGTTGATCACATGAAATGATGTAAATGGCCACATGTGATGATGATCAAGTGCTCAACTTAGAAAAGAAGAAAGAGAAAAACATAACCCTATGGAGCTCAAGGCATAGGTATAAATAGGGGTTTTGTTTTGATGATCAAGACACTATAGAGAGTGTGATCACATTTAGGATAGATGGTCATACTATTAAGAGGGGTTCTTAAATAGACAATTCGGTCATCTAGTGCCACTAGGTGTTGGACTTCATGCATTGCATTTAGGCCTAGTGCACTTTAGAGAACAAGCAAAAATATTTATCGAAAATGTTTTGAGAAATCCTAACTTGGCTCTAACCTATTTTGAGAATACAATTTGAGGGTTAGCAACGCTTGCAAAAGAGTGCCAGACTGCTTGTGGATTGAATCGAGAAACAAAATCGCAGCTAACGGAGGAGTTTGCCTCGGGGTGGTCACCACCACGTGTGTGGCAGTGCACCACCCTGGTCTATCCGGTGACCGATTGGCTAAGGCAGAGAAGTGCTGGTGATGAGGCTAGCACTGCCATTGTTCCGATGGCACCACCACCCCTAGGGCGGTGCCCACCTAGAGGTGGCCAAGAGCAGCGAGTTGGAGGGAGGTCACCAGCTTGTCCGGTGTACACCGCCATGTGCATGGAGGTGCACCGCCATGGTCATCGCCATGGGTGCGGCGATGCACCGCCCCTTTTATCTAGAGACCATGGAAAATAGGGGGCTCAGCAGGGTGGTCACCGCCACCCTGTCCGGTGCCCCAATGGCTAGTTTTTAGCCATTGGAATTTGACCGTTGGGTAGGTCACCGCCATGTCCAGTGCCAGGCACCACCCTATCCGGTGATCTCACAAAAATAGCTCCAAGGGATATAATGGCTCTATTTGCTTTTGTGGCTATAAATAGAGGGTGTGGCCGGCCTCAGCCACTCTCTTGGCACCTCTTACACATGTGCACGCCCTTTGGAAGCTGAGCAACACACTCCACTCACTTGTTCACTTGATTTCATCATCTTGAGTGAGTTTGGAGAGCCTCTAGTGCATTGCGTTGAGTTGCATCATCTTGTGGCACTAGTTGGGTGATTTAGGCTGGTTGTGAGCTTATTACTCTTGATGTTTGTTGACACCTAGACAGCCCAGTGATTGGAGGATCGTTGAGCAGAGTTGGTGATTGTCTCTGGCCTCGATCGGTTGCTTGTGAGGGGTCTTGTGCCTTCCCTGGCGGAGCGCCAAAGGCAACTCTAGTACATTGCTCATGTCATTGAGCTACCTCACTTGTGGGTAGGTTCTTGTGGTGTCCAATTATGTGGATGAGGTTCGTGCAACACCTCTTAGCCGCCGAACCACCAAGTGTTGGTCAACACAACAGAGACTAGCGTGCCAGCAAGCACGTGAACCTCAAAAGAAAAAATCTTGTGTCTCTTGTGTGATTGGATTTCTCCCAGTGATTGGATTGTCTACATCTTGTATCGGTTTATTCCTCAATGTGGCGGTATAATCACCCTACTCACTCCTTTACATTCATTGCAAACTAGTTGTCAAGCTCTTTAGTGTAGTTAGTCTTTGAGAGCTTGTTAGTTTGGCTAGTGTGGCTCTTTAGTTAGTCTTTGAGAGCACACTAGCTTAGTGAGTAGTGACCTAGCTTGTTGTGTGTGCTAGAGATCATAGCAACTAGAATTGTTGAAATAGGTGGCTTGCAACCCTTGTAGAGCTAGAGCAAAATTGCATTACACCGTTTGTTGTACTAATCAATTGCTCTAGTGTCTTGTAGAGTTTTTAAATAGGCTATTCACCCCCCTCTAGCCATATTAGGACCTTTCAAGCGGCGATGGTGCTGTAGTCCTACACAAACTTGCGGTAGTATCCCGCCAGGACGAGGAACCCCCAGACTACATGCGCCAAGCGAGGGAGGGGCCAGTCGTGCATGACCTAGCCCTTGGCCGAATCCATGGCCATGCCTTTCGCCGAGATGATGTGGCCCAAGTATGTGGTAGAGGCGATGCCGAACGCACACTTGGACTGCTTGATGAAGAGGTGGTGCTGGTGTAGGGTGCTGAGGATGGCACGGATGTGGCGAAGATGATCGGCCCACGAGTCGCTGAGATGAGGATGTTGAAGAAGACGAGGATGAACCTACATAGGAGTGGGCATAAGACGTTGTTCATGAGTGCCTAGAAGGATGCTGGCGCGTTCCATAGGCCAAACAGCACGACGAGGAACTCGTAGAGGCTATCATGTGTGCAAATGTTGTCTTGTCCATATCCGCCGGATTCATGAGCACCTGATGGTAGCCCGAGCGGAGGTGGCGCTTCGTGAAGAACTTGGTGCCATGCAGCTCATCCAGGAGCTCATCGACAACTAGAATAGGGAAGGCATCCTTCTTCATGATGGTGTTGAGGGCCTATAGTCAGCGTAGAATCACCATGAGCCATTGGCCTTCTTGGCGAGGAGTACCGGTGAGAAGATAGATGAGCTACGGCGGATATGGCCTTAGTCCAGCATGGAGGCACACTGATGCTCCAATTCATCCTTGTGGGTCGCTGGGTAGCGGTAGGGCCTGACGGTGACTAGTTGTGCCCCATAGAGCAGGGTGATGTGGTCGTAGGAGCGCAGCCGTGGGAGGTCATGGGGCTTGTCGAAGATGGAAGAGAATTCGGCGAGTAGAGCCTCTAGAAGGTTATCACTGGTGCAAACCTAGAGGGCTGGGCTGGCAGACCCGCTACGCCGCGCCAGCTCACGTGGTGGTCCTGAGGCCAGAAGGACATGGTGAGGGCGCCGAAATCCCATAGGATGGGCCCCAACGAAGCAAGCCAATGGGTGCCCAGGACGACATCGTAGCTAGCGAGAGGAAGAGCGAAGAGGTCCACCTTGAAGGCCTCACCAGTGATGGAGATGGGTGTCCTACGTAACACGCCCAGGCAGGTGACGCACTCATGGGTGCCTAGGACGACATCGTAGCTGGCGAGAGGAAGAGCGAAGAGGTCCACCTTGAAGGCCTCGCTAGTGATGGAGATGGGTGTCCTGCGTAACACGCCCAGGCAGGTGACGCGTTCACCATTGGCCATGGTCACCTTCATGGTGCCACAACATTCTAGCTAGAGGGAGGTGCCCCACGCTGCCTCCTTGAAGATGAAATTGTGTGTGGAGCCCAAGTCGAGGAGTGCAAGCAGGGTGACGCCGCCGAGCTGGATGTGCATTGTTGGTATTTATTAACTTGTCACTTGTTTTAGTAGCCACCCAATGTTGTTGACATTCCTTAGCATCACTTTTACTAAGTTGTCATTCCTAGCAATGATACCAGAAATGCTTGTTGGTACTACCTAGTGCCACTTCTAGAATGACACTAAGAAGTACTTTAGAATTTCATGTGACTAGAAAGAATATATATAATAAGATGAAAGGGATCTGAAAGCGCACAGATAATATACCATTGTAGCACTTCACCCGAGAGTATTCCAGGTATCGTTATTTATATTTTTACCACAGGAAAGGACGGGCAGTTGGAATATATTGATAACTTATACACATGATGGAGAAATAAACCATAACCAAACTTCGACTCACAACAGGGGCAAGTCAAAAGATAAATGTATATGAATAGTATGTAATAACCAATCATTGATCACTCAGAGTACTCCTTTCTATGGCATTAGCATGGCTAAGTAGAATATTAGAGGAATAAGTCATTCTTAACTACAAGTCAAAGCATATGTTGATTAGTGCAATTACACTTAGTAATCATGCTTAAGATCAACTTCATATCTACACATAAGGGATATTACTATGGAAGATTAAGAACAGAGCTTGTCTTCCTTCGTAACTAGATCCTACTTGTCCTATATTTGGGGAGTGGACTACAAAGGACTCAACAGGAGTGTCACATCCGCGATCTACCACATGGCCTAGAATATAGGGTGTATCCGCAGGTAAACACGTAAAAGCACCATGCTTACACAATGTCAACCACTCACCCCTGGATCCAAAGAGCGAGCGCTATACGAACTTATGCATGAACATGATGATAATCTAACTATACTAAGCATATAATCAAAGTAGACAATGAACATTATAACTAGAAACATGAATGATATGAAGAACAATGTCATAACAATTGTAGCAAACATATAAAAGTAATGAGAGATACAAAAGAGAGGGGGTACAAAAGCTATACCAAGCCACACTCTTGACACGATCAGGAATCCAAGCGAAGCTTGCCTCCCTCTAGACCTAACCTAGCTAGCTATGCCCTAGAATATGATGGAGCTCTGAGGATGATTAGGGTTTCTGTCTTCTCAAATGACTTGATGACTAGGGATCTCTCTAGGGGTGGTAGGGGCTGATATATATAGGTTAGAGCGTCAATCCTAAGCCCTTGGATCAAACTGACTTGAATAAATGGCGTAGATGCAATCTAGGAGGCAGTGGAGAACCGACATGACAAGACAGAGGTTGATGGGTGGGGCCCCAGACCGGTCAGCCTGTAGGTGGGACCGGCCGGTCCCACCTAGCGGCTCCTCGCCCTCCGCTTCGGTGTGGAGTCCTCTAGAACCTTCTAGAGTTGTTTATGCGATGATTAAGCGCGATTAATTCTGACATCTAGGTCCACCTTGATGGTTTTCTAGATAAACCCCGCAGAAAATATAGATTCACCAAAACTCATGGAATTTGTTAGTTTAAACCTCTAAACCTATGTTGGTGATTGTATTCATGCCCTTATACATGTTATATTGACGGTTTATAATGTTTGTTATCTACCGTCAACATGCATCTACATGGTCTCGCTGGTGTGGACCCTAGCGATGGCGTGGAGGGAAATGTGAGGTTCCATGTCTGCCATGGTGCCGTCGACCGACGCCCTCCTCGTCGTCGTCTACGCTGTCCAGCAGAAGAGGTGATGGTCGATCTTGTTATGGATGCGCTTGAACTTCTTGTTTACAATTGTAACATAGGCCGAGGCGGCGCCAATTCCTCTATCTCAGTCTAGGACAGGCGCTGACCGGGTGGCCCTCCACGGTGACCATCGCCGGTGGCAGTGGTGTGGGTGTTGGGCGTCAGCAGGGCCAGGCGCGGTGGCGGCGCCAGCGCCGGCAGTAGGCCATGGCCTTTAGCGCGCAGGGCCGGTAGAGGCACGTTGACGACCGTGTACTGATCCCATAGCTCGAGCTTGCGGTCCAAACTCATCACGGCAGCGAGGAAGTGCGGATTGTGGACTTCCACATCGAGGCTGAAGGGTGGCAAGAGACCGACAGTGAAGAACTGTACCCGCTAGGCGTCAATGAGGGTGCTTGCACAAGGTAGTAGCGCCTCGAAGCGGTCTTGGTACTCGATGACGGTGCCCATGTACTTGCACGCCGCCAACTCGCCGAGGGGATTGGAGCGCAGGGGTGGACCATAGCGAAGGTGAAGGAGCTTGGTGAAACGCCGCCACGACGGCATACCCTTGTCCTGTTGGACTTGGATGTACCACATTTGTGCCCCCTCGTCGAGGTTTGTACGACGCCATCCACACCACTACCTCCTCCATGACTCGTTGATAAAAGTAGGACTCACAACAATTGATGAAGGCGAGGGGGTCGGACTTGCCATCAAACTTCAGAAAGTCCATCTTCTGGAACCGTGGGGGACGATCATTGTGGTACTCGCTCGACGCGGGCTTGGCACCCGACCACGATGGCAGCGGTGGACGCGCCGCATCCAGGTGCTGGATCGCTCGGGAGTTGGTCTCGATGGCGGACTACAAGGACTTGAGGTCTCGGTGAGGGCAGCAAGCGCGGCCTTCACGTCGGTGTTGTTGGAGCCTTTGTCGCCCATGGTGGACACGTGGTGCGGGGTGGGCGGGGCGGAAGCTAAGTGTGGCGCTAGCGATGGTGTGGTCGGCGGCTGTGGCGAGGAACACCTGGAACGTGAGGGTGTCGATGTCGTAGGTAACTCGACCGCAGCTATGGAGTTCGTAGCCCCGATCGTTAGGGTTGGGGCGAGGTTTTTCCCCTCGATGGCCTATTTTGGAGAAGAGGGAGAGTAGGGAATGGAGATAATTGATATTGCTTAAGAGTCTGATCACAAGATGACAAATAAATAGGACCTTCCCTCTAACAACCCTAGAAGGAAATAGCTAAAATTAAGGCTAGATTGGCCATGCTAACAAACTGGCCGCGTAGGCTGCTGTCTTGGCGCGTCCCTGGCACGGGTCTGGCGTAGTGGCAGGCCCACATGACAAAGCCGCATATGGAGTGAGGTGGTAACTTGGTATTTATTGCAAACGTCAAATGCTATAAATGCTACATGTTTAGTAACCACCTTTGATTTTATTCTATTTATATTGGCAAAATATAAAAATTATGTGATAGTATATAGGAAAAAAAAGAAAGCAAATAACAGATGTCTCGACCTTGTTGGAATTGCTTAATCTATTTGATGAAGAAACCAAAAAAAATGTCACCTGTAAAGTAACCTAGATACTCACCAAGCCTCAATTGAGTTGTTTATACTAAGAGGGTGGCTGGAGAGTGCATCCATACCCAGTGCAATGCATTTGCATCCATATCCAGTGCAATGCATTCACTGACAGAAACACAATCTTAATCACTGATTCTGGAAGTGTGGTTTTACTTAAAATTCAAGATTTCATGGCCTAAAAACTACATATAAGAATCGCCCTAATTAACCAATAGTATATGTTTGTCCTTTTCCATAAGAAAAGAAGAGCTGCAGAACATTTTCCATTCCAGCTTCACGACAGGTACATTACTACTCAAATAGTGTCCAGCACCTGAATCTGAAGTAGCTGTTGAAGCATTTAAGTCAGACAAAAAAAGCATTGGAACTCTAACCTATTAGAAAGGTACATGATAAAACTCTATTAGCAGAGAAACTTGTGAGTCATGAGTGAACAACCTTGCCTTCTTAGTTCTTTTTAGAGATGTTTACCTCAGCTTTTATTGAAAGCACAGAACGGTAGCAAATACTGGGGTTACCAGTGACATCGACAGAACTCACACAAAAGAAACCACACTCCTTTAACTCCTCTCAAGCCTATTACAGCATTACATTTCGAACGACATCAGACCTCAAGAATAGGATTCGGCTTGAATCCTTTGATCCAGGACATAACAGCATTCTTCAGTTGTGCGACACAATCCTGAATCCTTCTCCTTCAGATTAACGCTCCATTTCTGCATGAAGGAGAGCGCAATGTAGATGACATCAGGGGACCTCTTAGGAAACTTCTTGGAGATAGCCAATCTCATTTCTTGAAGTCCACAGAGCCCAAGTGAACCCTGCAAACAAAAAATGATTACCTGGATGGCAGGGGCCCCTTGGCCATCAACCAAGTCATGGTGAATCACTCAAGGAAGAAGGGAACATAACTCAATTGGAAAACACCTCCTTGATGACACTCCACACAAATTTCGCCATGTAACACTGGAAAAAGATATGGTCAATGGACTCAAAACATCCACACACACAATAGGTTTTCTTCCCTTTCCAACCCTTCTTCACCAAGTTTACAGCTACTTGTAGCTTATTGTTGAACATTTGCCAGAGGAAAACCTTGATTTTCAGTGGTACCTTGCTCCTCCAGATACAACCAGCAGCTCTACTAGAGACCCCCCCTGTCAGTAATAAATCTATAAAGAGATTTAGTGGAGTACTGCTTTATTATCTAAATCCCATATCACAGAATCTGCTTTATTATCAGTCAGGGCAATATCGTTCAGGTTTTCAAGAAGGCCTAACCATCTGTCATATTCCTGAATAGACAAGCATCTCTTAAAGTCTATCACCCATGCTCCATCCTCCCAACAATCAGCAACAAAACAGGCAGGTTCCCTGGCCATCTTATATAGATCATCATATAGTAATTTCAATGGCACATTATTCAGCCAACAGTCATCCCAGAATTTACAGTGTTTACCATTTCCTACTTTGAACACTGACCCCCATTTGAACAAGTGCTTGCCCTTATGCAAACCTTTCCAGAATTGTGACCCCCCAGTCACTTTTGAAGCAATGAAACCATTCTCACCCATGTATTTG